>NW_015624199.1:357703-435439 GCF_001515625.1 Sinocyclocheilus rhinocerous
GTGGTTTTGCGCAGCTTGTCAGTGAACAACGGCTCTGTGTAGTTAATGCTGCTCAATGTGAAAGCACGCACGTGATGGAGATTTACCGCTGATTACAGAACCGGTTTTCTGACAAGATGTGCGTTAAATATCGCATGCGATTTATCGTGCAGCCCTAGTCTGATATTAGCTTTGTGAAATTATGCTAAATAAAACTACTTTAAAAGCAGACTGGCTGAATGAGAGTGCAAATTCACTCTCTGACAGCAGGTGGCACTCATAGAACAGCAGCAATATAGTGTTTCCTTGGTTACTGCTGTAAACAAAGCAGTGCTGCTTATAAATACTATTAATAGGCATTATACAGGGGCAAGATGAAAAGAAAATACCATCTAAACTTCTCTAGAGATAGTCAGGTTCCCCTCAGAGATGCATTCATATAAACTTCCACCCCCAACTGTTTAATTTTAAACCAACCGTTTAATATCTCAACCGACTTGAATTGTCACATATTTTCTAGTGATTTTCAGCCGGCTCGGGGTGCATCATTACATCCCTACGTACATGTTGTCTTACATTGTAAGCTGTTTTCTAATTTTGATCTCCACTATATACTGCTGTTGTCACAATTTTATATAGATCAGGGTTTTTTTAAAGGCACAACATGTAAGTTTTTGCCGTTAGAGGGCGCATTTTCAAAACAAACAAAGAAACAAAGGCGTAGTTTGATGACGCCGTGACTGAGTGTGGAATCATGGGAGTTGTCGTCTTCATCCCCACAGCCGATGCAATCCGACGGGACTTGGGCAGCCGCAGAAATCATGTTCATTGATGAGCTAATGTATTAAAGATTTATTAACGGCGTAGTATGAAGCAGGGTGAGGCTGAAAGCCGTCGAAGCGAAACGAGGCTGCTGAAGCAATTGCTAATGAGAGACGAGCGCGACACACGGCTCGAAAGCAGCTGAGATTTTGTTATGCCACAGTCGACGCCGGCTTCCGCTCCTTCCGGTCGTGCGTATGTGGGGTAAAGCATCGCTGTTTTATCATACTAGATACATTTGAAAGTTATGTTATAATGCTACTCTGTGCGGTCGTCACGCGTATAATAAAACGTATAACATATTAAAGCGTCTTTGGTGTTTCCATGTTTTCTACAAAACAAAACCGGAATCGAGGGTGTATGACGTCATTGGCAGGCGACACAATGACACTAGTTAAAATTGCTTATTTCTCTGGATTTATACATTCTTTGAAACATTTGGGATAATGCAAGTACACGAGTCAAAAAATCTTGCATATTGTGCCTTTAAATCAGAGCAGAAATTCTTAAATTCCTAAAGCCATGGCATTAAATGTTGCATGCATTGCTAAAAATGAATATCTTTCTGTGTCAGTATTTTTGCCTTGTTTTCCGATACAAATATCTAAACGTCTTTAAATCAAGATATATTTCTTGAGATGCAAACTGAACATATGAACTCTTGCTTTATGAGAAACTGATCAAAAGTAAGTTAGTTTATGCTTAAAATTAGGGATGGGCGATATGGCAAAAATATAATGTTTTTTTTCTGGAAAATCACAATTCACGATTTTATCACGATTCTTTGTCATGATGGTTTTACTATTTTTTACGTTTTCTGAGCAGGACAGCCAAACTAATCTCCCTATTTTAAAAACAAAGCCTTACAAGGTAACAAAATATACAATAAAAAAGAATGGCAGATATTTAGGCCAAAGTGGGTGAAGATAAAAATCTTTGTCATTATTTTATCTTTGTTATTAAAAAATAAGAACAAAGATACACATTACAAATACACATAATATAGAAATAAAACAAAAAGTGCTTTATTTTTCAGGTACAGTAGGTTATTTAGCAGTAGCATTCAAGAAACTGAATGAACAAATAAATAAAACACTATATACACTTCACTGTATAAATAATTGATTCTTCTTAAAGCAACTGTATTAAAATTCTTCATTCAAGAGCAGAGTGATTTTTCTTTTTGTGTTTTGTTGTTTTATTAACATTAAAGTGATAGTTCACTCAAAAATGAAAATTCTGTCTTCATTTACTCCCTCTCAATTTGTTTTAAACCAGAATGAGTTTATTTCTTCCGTTGAACATAAAAGTTATTTTGAAGAATGTGGGTAACTAAACAGTTGCTGGCGCCCCAGTTGTTCTCCTACTATCAAAGTCAATGGGGACCAGCAACTGTTTAGTTACCCACATTCTTCAAAATATCTTCTTTTGTGTTCAGCACAAGAAAGAAATGAATACAGGTTTGGGACAACATGAGAGTGAGTAAATAATGACAGAATTTTAAATTTTTGGATGAACTAGCCCTTTAATGACAAGCGGCAGCATGTTTAATACTGTTAGTCTGCTGTCACTTTAAGAGCTGCACGCATCTAATATACAGACACAGATGTTTTTCTCTCAACTGTTTACTTACACTTTAAACAAAACCAGCTAAGTTTATTTGTAAACCTTGTGTGTTTTGACAGTATTTAGTGCAATCAGATGTGAAAGATAACTTAGTCCAGTAATCAGGCTTGATTAACAGGCTTTTTAGTGTGTGCCATTTCAGGTGTACACGCTCAGGACAGCACACAAACGAAATGTTTAACCAGCAAGGCTTTAAAGCACATGCAAATAATGTACTTTTGTGATTGTGAATAAGTGCAGTGTCCCGTGAGTGTAACTCTACCACTGAGTTAACATTTGATGTGAATGTATGTGGCGTTGTACAGTACATTGAGAAGGAGACGCCAGAAATGTAACTAATAGAATGTGCGCTGTAGCACGATACTACAATATTTCTTCAAAAGCAGATATTTCAGTTTTGACAACATGGGACCTTTAAAGTTTCTTTACTTGGTCTTAAAAAGGTCTTTAGAAAACTTGCGGAAACCCTGTAGATACTTACATTTTCTATTATAAATGAACTGTTGCAGAAGTTTAGTCATGACAGAAAGCAATGCAGACCAATTAAATGCAGAAGAGAAATCCTTCTCGATACAAATTATAACAGGATTTGTTTCATCAGTCTTCTTTTCTTTGTCACCTCTATGCTTTTGGATTTGTTTTGCATTGAAAATCTATCCATTAATTTCCCGGGAACTTATCAGTACTAGTTCTAGTGAACTATCAGTTATACCGCACTGCAATATATCAGCCAGAACAAATCTGTTTTTTTTCTTTTATAATAATTTCTAAAGAAAAAAGGTGGGTGTGGCTTTTCACTTGCAGAACTGCTGTTGTAATTCTGTAGTTACAACAATTAATTACAGTAATTCTGATTACTGAGATATTTATCGCACAAATACTGGTTGTATTACATGCCACAATTAATGTTCAGAGGTTGTTTAAATACCTTTTATGTCAACCAGTGAAACTAGGCATGGGCCGGTATGAGATTTTTACTGTATGATAACCTTAAGCAAAAATATCACGGTATCACGGTTAGGGATGTGCGGGTCTAGTCGACTAAACGGATCAGCTCCTACTAGTCAACACTGAAAACAATAGTCGATTACACGACAGAAAAAAAAAAGAAACATTATTTTATCATTCAAATTACTGTCATTTTAACATTGCATTTAAAACATTTTAAATAACAAGTTAAAATAAAACGTTTGAAAAATAATACATTATTTTTAAAAGTTTATCTGGGTGGAAACTACATTTTTACCTCAGACCTCACATGCGTTTTCTTCGTGTCAGTTGCGGCGAGTTCAAAAATGACCATGCGAAAGACGAGAAGGTGTGGGATTATTCTGAATTAGAAGGAAACTGAAAAGGTTTGTGTAAACTGTGTAATGTCAAATTGTCTTACAATAACTCTACTGGAGCGATGCGTAATCATATTCAATACAGGCACGTAGGCGTTAGCTTAGAGGCTGGCCAAAGCCAGCAAATGTCAATCACGTCATTCACTACAACCCGCAGCCGTTGCGATCGCGTCCGTGCCGTCTATTCCTCTAACGAAGACCCACTTCGGTGGTGGTGCGGGATGTCCAGGCGCTTTCTGAAACTCTTATCGGCTTGCTTTTCGTTATCTCTGCGTGCCTGCGACTTCAGTTCCTGCCGAGCGCGTTTTTTCAAGTGCAGGAATTTTATTGTTAATCGCCTCAGGTCCCGTCTTTCACCAGACCACGTTGATAATTTCACTGAACAAATAACGCATGGCCTGAGTAAGTAAAATGGGCATTGTTGCATTTTGTTTTTAGACGATATAGCCTACACGAAGTACGTTTTTAAAAGCCGTTTTAATGCTATTTCTTGATAAACCTTCCTATTGTTTTCAACTTGTGTTTTAATATGTTGGCTAACGTTATAATCCCAGCCACGCTCTGTTTGACCGCTTTGTCCAGGCGCAGACGTGTAAAGAGACACAGCAGAACTTCATCGAACTCTGTCGCCACCTGAAGGTCGAGCCCAGGGACTACAAGCACTTCTACAGCAAACTGAAGGACAGACTCAACTACTGGAAAGCCAAAGACCTCTGGCAGAAGATCGACAAGAGAGCCGCCCATCCGGACTATGAACAGGGTCAGGCATGTCACCAACACAAGGTACCATAAATGACCTGATAAATGAGATTTCTATCTATAAAGTTGTTTAACGCTGGGAAATGTAACAAGTCTGTATGTACTGTGTGCAATCTCTCTCTTTCTCTGTGTTAGTGTTTAGTGTTGGGTGCGGGTCCATGTGGTCTCAGGACAGCGATTGAATTGGCTCTACTAGGCGCTCAGGTAGTTGTACTGGACAAAAGAGTGTCTTTCATGAGGAATAACGTCCTGCACCTGTGGCTGTACACCATTCGAGACCTTCTCAACCTTGGTGCAAAGAAATTCTATGGCAGATTCTGCAGTGGATCCATTCATCACATAAGTGAGCATCTATATGTTTTGCTTTTTTATTTTTTATTTTTTTACCAAATTAATTACAGTCAACATGAATGACATTCACAACCCAATTTTGCGTCCAAAATTGATTCAAAGACCTGAGGATCTGAGAAATAAAAGGTGTTTTTAAAAGTGTCTTATGCTCACCAAGGCTGCATTTATTTGTTAAAAAATACTGTAAAAACAGAAATATTGTTTTCAATTTGAATATTTTGTAAAATGTTATTTATTCCTGGGATTAATCCAAGAATTCTTTGATTAAAAAATTTTTAAAGTTTGTTTAAAGAAAAATCTTTTGTAACATTATAAATGTCTTTACTGTCATTTTTGATCAATTTTATCGTTCCTTGTTGAAAAAAATCTTTCTGACCTCTAACTTTTGAATATTTGAGAGTATTTCTGAGTGAAATGTCATTCAACACACAAAACAATGTGTAGCAGGACTTAAATGTATCCAGATTTGATTGGATTGTGAAATGTTCAACTATGATATTGTTGGTTAATATATTTTCTGGCCTACGGTATATCAGATTTAAAGGCAGAGCAAGTTTGTACATTTGGATGAAAGATTATGAAAACATTTGTTTAGAATAGTGTGCACTAATGAATGGTGTACAATAGAACCAGGAATGTGTATTGAGTCGGTAAATACAGACAAATCATTGTTAAAGTGAAACTTCTTTTCTTATTGCTGAAAATGTGCATAACTTTAATTGAGGTGTACTGTAGTAATGAGATCTGGGTTTCTCTAGGTATCCGTCAGCTGCAGTTGATTCTGCTGAAACTGGCTCTGATTTTGGGGGTCGAGGTGCACACAGGTGTGACCTTTGAAGGTCTGCTTGAGCCAGCAGGAGGATCCACAGGTACAAACCAGCTTTAGTTGTTGTCACAGAAAGTGAAAAGATCTGCGGTAGTGTAGTTGAAAAATGACATTTGTCCTTTAACTTTTGGTCTCATCTCTTTCTCTCATTCTTTCTCTCAGGATGGAGGGCACAGGTGTCTCCTGGGTCCCACACAGCTGCTGCTTTTGAGTTTGATGTTTTTATTTCAGCTGGAGGGGGAAGATATGTGCCTGATGGTAAATAAAACATTTACACAGATGAGCGGATTCCATGAAATTTACTTTGTCACTTTGTACTAAAAGCGTTAAATATTTTTTTATTTTATTTTATTATGAAATTAAATTTGATCTTAAATTATTTATTTTTATGTTGTAAAAACCCTCCTTATCCAAGACACTTTGTACTATTTATTTATTTATTTATTTATTTATTTATAAGGTGAGTTTATACAACAAATTTTATTTTATTTTGTAGAACGGAAAAAAAAATCAATTTTTAAAATAAATAAAATAAAATAGTTTTTGTTCTAAAAACACTCCTTATTCAAGTCACTTTGTACTATTTATTTATTTATAAGGTGAGTTTATACAACAAATTTTATTTTATTTTGTAGAACGGAAAAAAAAAAATTTTTTTTAAATAAATAAAATAAAATAGTTTTTGTTCTAAAAACACTCCTTATCCAAGTCACTTTGTACGAAATGCTTATTTTATTTTATTATTAATTAAATGTAATAAAAAAAGAACATACCTTATCCAAGTCACTTTGTAATAAATATTTTTATTTAGCACAAAGTGACTTGGATAATCTTTTATTTTATTATTAAATTAAATGCATTTAAATCTTTATTTATTTATTACGTTTTTTTTTTTTTATTGACCCTTTCCCACTGTTGTTGTTCCCCATGTGTCTTCAGGTTTTAAGATAAAGGAGCTCAGGGGAAAGTTGGCCATCGGTATCACTGCAAACTTCGTAAACCGCCACACTAAACAAGAGGCTCAGGTGCAGGAGATCAGCGGCGTGGCACGAATATACAACCAGAAATTCTTCCAAGAGCTCCAGTCTGAGATCGGTACAGACTCACAGTTACTTCATCTCACTGAGAATATACCATCAACTGTTTTCATTAAAAAAAAAAATTTTTTTTCCTTCTTGTTCAATTTAGCTGTCTCCAAAATATAGTTCTAAGCAAACCTACACACATCTTCATCTCTGCCCTGTCATTTATGTTTTCCAGGCGTTGATCTAGAGAATATTGTCTACTACAAAGATGATACTCACTATTTTGTGATGACTGCAAAAAAGGGGAGCTTGTTAAAAAAAGGAGTGATAAAGCAGGTACGACACAGTGAAACATGTACAAAGAGCTGAGGCTTTGAGAATATCTTATATAAAGGCTGAACAGAGCCTAGAAACGCTTGGAAAAGAGGCCATGCTTTTATCAGCAGAGGTGATACTTCAGGCGTGTTTCAACCCGTTTCCAGCTCGCATTTACACTTACAAACACATTTATCAATCTTCACAGCTATGCTTGTCCTCTTTTGTCACTGTATTCTCACTGGAATAGCTGCAGACAGTTGCTATTTGTGTTCGCTTAGAAATGCAGCCTGTATATTTAGTTCAGGTGGAGTACAAATGGAATAAATAACAACAGTAATATTGTGAAATATTATTACAAGTTAAAGTAGCTGTTTTCTATTTGAATTTATTGTAAAATGTCATTTATTCCTGTGATCAAAGCTGAATTTTCAGCATCATTACTCCAGTCTTCAGTGTCACAGGATTAACATTAAGCCATTCTTGTTTCTTGTTCTCAGGACTTTCCTGATGTCAATCAGCTGCTCGCACCTGCAAACGTCAACCAGGAGGCCCTGCAGGAGTACGCATACGACGCCGCTGACTTCTCCACAGATCACATGCTGCCGGACCTGGAGTTCGCCAAGAACCACGCGGGCCGTCCGGACGTGGCCATGTTTGACTTCACCTGCATGCACAGGGCAGAGAACGCCTCTCTGGTGAAGGAGAGGAAGGGGAAGAGACTGCTCGTCGCGTTGGTGGGAGACTCTCTAGTAGAGGTGGGTTATGAGTATAGTGTACGAATAAACAGGGCAGCCGATTAGACTGATAATGTAGGCAAATACTATCAGGACTTATTTTGGAACTATTTCAGAACTATATTTTTCAATCTGAGCTTTCAGAAGAACTACAATGTCTTTGTTTGTACATTATAATGTGTGATCATTCTATATAAAATTAGAATTTTATTGTAAACACTGTTTAAACAGTACAACGGTGAATTGGCCATCAAAAATAAATATAAATATCGGCCATATTTTTATTCATTTATTTGTTTGTTTCTTTATTTAATTTGATTTAATTTGATTAATTTTTTCCTGCAGCCGTTTTGGCCTCTGGGCACTGGCATTGCTCGAGGTTTCCTGGCTGCGTTTGACACGGCGTGGATGGTCAGGAATTGGGGAAAAGGTGTGCTACCCCTGGAGTTGTTGGCGGAGAGGTACAGTTTACCATTTTCACACTGTTTATAACATAAACAAATTCTATTTCAAATAAATGCTGTTTTTTTTTTCTCCATCTTCTCTATTTATCAAATTATCCTGAAAAAATGCATTACTGTTTCCACACATATGAAGCAGCACAAATGTTTTCAACATTGATAATAATAAGAAATGTTTCTTGGGTAGCAAATCCGCATATTAGAATGATTTCGGAAGGATCATGTGACACTGAAGACTGGAGTAATGATGCTAAAAATTCAGCTTTGCATCACAGAAATACATTTTAAAATATATTAAATTAGAAAAATTTATTTTAATTTGTAATAATATTTTACATTATTAATGTTTTTACTGTATTTTTAGTAATAAATGCAGCCTTGGTAAGCATAAAGTACTTATTTAAAAAACATTAAAATCTTAGCTACACTGAACTTACGAACTGTATGTGTCGATATAAAACAATATAAAATGCATACATGATGCAGCAGTGCGTTATGCTGTGTATATCTTTTACAGGGAGAGCATGTATCAGTTACTCTCTCAAACGACTCCAGAAAACACCAGCAAGAACTACGCATCCTACAGCATCGATCCTTCCACACGTTACCCGAACGTCAGCCTGTCCTGTATCAAACCCACACAGGTCAAACACAAAGTCCTAGACGCACACTTACTCACATGCAAAAGCTGCCTGATGTAACTAGCAATGGAAGTGGTTTTTTATCATCATAGAGGTTTTTTTTTAAGACTGTTTGTGTTCAATTTAAAGGTCAAGCGTCTGTATGACATAGAGGATTGTAAAGCCAAGAAACCGATGAAACCCATCATAATAATTAAACCTAAAAAAGGTAAATGCCATACAACAGTTACTGTATCTATGTATCTATATAATATGGTATCACATATATTATAAGGTATCACTTTAACTTCTAAAACACTGAGTGTTTTTAGCATTTTAATTTAGTTTGTTTGTTTGTTTGTTTAACCATAAGTTTGTTGAAAAAGAGCAAAAAAGGCCTTCAACAATTAAAAATAGTGTGATTGTTTACAATAATATGCAACATCTGTTAATGTATGTTAATATTTTAACATTATATAGCTGTTAACATCTCAAAAATGTGTTTTAGTGTTTCATGGCCTTCCAAAGAGCCTGTTATTGTTATATGCAAATGAGTCTACTGGTCTTTATAGTATATAGTATGAAAATGCAGAGAAACACAGAGTTTACAGTGAAATGATGAACTGAATTTGTGTTTAGAGTCTCTCAGGCGTCTAGAGGATCTGCTGTCCTGGTGTCAGAAGAACACAGCGGGGTACAAACATGTGAAGGTGAAAGACCTGAGTGAGTCCTGGAGGTCCGGCATGGCTCTCTGCGCTCTCATCCACAACTTCAGACCTGAACTCATGTAAGATCACCTTAACCAACAGCGAACAAGAATATTAGTAACTCTTAAACATGCAGAGCTCAGTTTTGTTGTGAAAAGTTCTTGCTAGATACACTACAGTTCAAAAGTTGGAGGACAATAAGATTGTTTTCATAGAAGTTAATACTTTTATTCAGCAAGGATGTATTAAATTGATCAAAAGTCACAGTAAAGACATTTATGATGTTATAAAATATTTCTATTTAAAAAAAAAATCTGTTAATCAAATCCTGAAAAAAAATATCACCTCAACTCGAATGGAAGCTTGTTTCCACAACTGAATAAAAATTAAAAAAGGTAATTGCGACTTTTTATCTCACAATTCTGACTGTTTTTCTCAATTTAAAGATATAAAGTCATAATTGTGAGATAAAAAGTTGCCTTTTTAAAAAATTTTATTCAGTGGCGGTTATGGGCTTCCTTAGTTTTCATTACTGGAGTAATGATGCTGAAAATTCAGATTTACCATCACAGGAATAAATTACAATTTAAAATATATTCAAATAGAAAACATTTCGATTTGTAATAAGATTTTACAATATTACTGTTTTTACTGTATTTTTTTATTAAATGATGATTTGAGCGAGATGATAGATGGATGGATGGATGGATATAGATGGATAGAGGGATAGATAGATATAGATAGATGGATGGATATAGATGGATAGATATAGATAGATGGATGGATGGATGGATAGATATAGATGGATAGAGGGATAGATAGATATAGATGGATGGATATAGATGGATAGATATAGATGGATGGATGGGTGGAAGGATGGATGGATGGATGGATGGATATAGATGGATAGAGGGATAGATAGATATAGATAGATGGATGGATATAGATGGATAGATAGATATAGATAGATGGATGGATAGATATAGATAGATGGATAGAGGAATAGATAGATATAGATGGATGGATGGATATAGATGGATGGATGGATATAGATGGATAGAGGGATAGATATAGATGGATGGATGGATGAAAGGATGGATGGATGGATGGATGAATATAGATGGATGGATGGATGGATGGATGGATAGATATAGATGGATAGATAGATAGATAGATAGATAGACTACACTGTAAATACATTTATAATACATTTAACTGTATGCAAATAATATGCATGCTATCCTCTCTTTCAGTGACTTGTCTAGTCTAGATGAATATAATATCACTGGGACCAATAAGTTGGCCTTTGACCTCATGGAGAGAGAGTTTGGCATCACTCCCGTCATGCGGGCCAGTGAAATGACCACCTGTGGGAAAATTGATCAGCTCTCTATGGTCGTCTACCTCACACAGATACGCAACGCTCTCACTGAGAAAGAGACCCCAGCAGGTAATGAGGGGCCATTTCTGGAGGCATTCATAACTTTGAAATGCATATTTAATGATGTCTGAATGTCTGAAATGTATACTAGCTGTTGCCTTTATTTACACTCTCAGAAAAAAATGGTGCAATCTGTCACTAGGGCAGTACAAAAGCCAAAATGTACATCTTTGTACTCTTATTTACCCCTAAATCATACATATTAGTACCTAAAGTGTACATATTAGTACCTTTTGTAGGGGTAATGTATGTGTAAATATGGGTGGGAGTACACTACTGTTCACTACTGTTGGTGTTGGTAAGATTTATTTATTTGATCAAAAATACAGTAAAAACAGTAATAAAGTGAAATATTATTACAATTTAATTTAAAATCACTGTTTTATTATCACTATTTAATTATTACTGTTTTCCATTTCAATATATTTTAAAATCTAATTTATTCCTGTGCTGCAAAGCTGAATTTTCAGCATCATTACTCCAGTCTTCAGTGTCACATGATCCTTCAGAAATCATTCTGATATGCTGATTTGCTGCACAGGAAGAATTTGTAATTATTATCAATGTTGAAAACAGTTGTACTGCTTCATATTTTTGTAAAAACTGTGATACCTATTTTTTGATGAATGGAAAGTTCAAAAGAACTGCATTTATTTGAAATGGAAATCTTTTGTAACATGAATGTCTTTACTGTCACTTTTGATCAATTTAATGCATCGTTGCTGAATAAAAATATAAATTTCTTAATAAAAAAAACAAAAAATCTTACTGACCCCAGACTTATGAACAGTAGTGTATGTTAACATGCTAATGGTTGTGACCAATATTGTCACGAGTTCTCAACTGTGAATTTTCAACATGGTTTCAATGCATGATCTGGATGAAAATTCAAGTGTAAAAAAAAGGTCATTTTTAGAGTATGTAAGAGAAACAAGTTGATGAATGCTCTATATAATTGCTATCAGTGCTGCTGTCTCTTTAAGACCCCTTCCCAGCATGCACTGCTGTGAATGGGCAGTATTCTGCTGTAGCCTGTAGTCTGACAGCAGCGGCTGCAGCAGCAAATGCACTCAGCCGGTGAGAAATCAGCTGCTTATGGGCGATTCGGTGGTAGTGGATCTCAGTCCGGCCTCGACACGCACCACTCTATGAGACAGATTACAAAACGGCATCTGCAGAGGAGGAACCGCAGCCGCTAGAGGGGCTTTAGGCAGCGGGATTGAGCGTTTAGTTGTTGAATGCTGTGTTTGGGAGGGGATCTCACACAGATGTGCTCCAGGTTGCGCTGTCACTCACGCAGGCTGTGGATGTGTGAATTCTGGGGAAGGGGGTGGGATCCAATACAACTCATCTCTAACACAACACTGCAAACCGCATATTGAATGTGACGTGTGACTGAATGTGTATTTGTTCCAGTTCCAAGGGTAGGAAGTTGTTTTATTATATTTTGTTATTTGTTGCTATGTATTGCTGAAGCGATCTAGCGAATTGCATCTAAAATGCACCGTTTTTGTTAGGTTGTTCTGGATTATGAAAGAGATTGCAAATGACGCTTTTCTTGTTCAGTTATTCTTTGGTGATTATAATGTTCAGGATTTGAATACTTTTGAAGCATTTTTAATTTACGTTTAATTTACAATTCACAATGTTTGTACTACATTTATTTTAAATGTAATTATTTATTTTTATTTTGTTTTAAAATTGTTCATTTAAAAAAAAAATTTTGAACTACATTTTTGTTTTTATTTTAAATGTATTTAGATATTTATTAACTATTTATATTATGTTATTGCTTTGAGTTGTTGAACAGCAAAATCAGTACTTTTAAGATTGTAAGATTTTTATTTTATTATCGATTATTAGTAGATTTATTTATTTGTATTTTTATATTTTTTTATTTGTTTGTTTTGGATTTTGTTTTTATTAGCGTTTACTATTATTTTTATTTGTTTTTGTTTTCATTTAATAAGGTTTTGCTGCGATATGAAAAGCTTAAATAATAGATCATGTTTTTTGGACGGGTTATGTGTAATGTTTTGTTTTTTATTATTTTTGGTCATTATTTTTGGTTTGAAAATTAAGCATTTTTCCTTTTACATAACATTTTCTTTCTTTGTCACATTAAGTTATTTTGTAATTTATACAATTGTACTTTGCTTTTAGTGCTGAGTGAGCCAACATGTATCTTCAGATATACGCGTGGAAACCTTTCTGGAAGACTAATTTCTTCAGATTTATTTGCATCTCACTATTTTCGCTCCTCTTGTCTTCCTCAGAGTGCTCCAACAGCCTCTCGCCCAACAACAAGACCCTCTCGCTGTCCAGAACCCGCTCGGCCGCCGCCTTCCTCAACACGCTCAAGCGCAACTCCCTCCAAAGACGCAAGGTACTCCAACGCCTGCCTGTTATCATGTAAAACAACCCACCTATTGATGACATTGTAGCAGTAGTGCCTGTCAAAGATCATGTGTAGTGTGTTGGGTGAAATAGAGCATGTGCAATCTCTGTCGTAACGAACCACAGCATTGAGGAAAACACTAAACGCCCCCGTTACACACACAACTGTTGCCAAAGCTAATTACTCCCATGCTGTCGCTACAATGAGGAAGTTAAACGAATGATAAAAGGATGAGACCAAAGGGATGCTACTGTTTGCTTGCTGTGCATTTGCAGTGCAGGATAATGGTGAAATCATTGTTTATTTCTGTCGATCTGCTGTCGCCACATTACGTAACCTAAGCTGTAAATGAGATCATGTGACCTGTCTCTCAGGACCGACTGGCATCAGAGAAAGGACCAAGACAGCAAAAGATGAAGGAGAAAGAAGAGGATACGGATGTGAAAGAGGAAAAAGTAAGTGGTGAAATAAAGTTTCTCAATGAAATGGTGCAAGAGTGCTATTGCGATGCAGTTAACGCCTGTGTGTGTGTGTGTGTGTATGGAGATATATATGAATAGTCAATTCTTGTAATGCATTGCTTCATATTCATTATATGCGCAGTAGGGCTAAGCGATAATTCGATAACGATAATTATCGCGATATAATTTCCCTCGATAAAACAATATGAAGAGTGCGATAAATGTTCGATATAATGTTTATGCACCAAAAGCGGAACCAAACAGCGCGACTCATTTGAATCGCGCCCCACGGACCGATTATCCGCTCGGATCAAAGTTCAAACAGCCGCACGGCGCGAGCTCACTAGAGCAGATGCGTTTTACTCGGTCACACGAGCATTAAGCAGCGCTGTGAGATCCAGTGTGAAGCGCTTGTATTCAGCGATGAACACAAATGACTCGGTGATTTAAACCAAACAGGAGAAACACTGTGTGCAACGAGACAGTCAGAAGGCTTTTCAATCTACAAATCGCCATGATTTACCATGGATTTACTGTAGTAACACTCACTGCACCATGGTATTAAATTAATGGTCTGGTTTCTACAACTTTCACTTTAGAGCAAAAGTCTGGCTTTAAACTTGAAAGAAATAAAGATTTGACATTTATCGTGATAATTATCGATATCGACTGATATGAAAAAAATCATCGTGATAATTGTTTTGGCCATACCACCCAGCCCTAATGTGCAGTATCTTAAACCTTTTCATATCTCCAGCCTGTGGTGCCAGTGTCCTCATCAGAGGTGGGCGGCAGTGAGCTCTGTTATTTCTGCAACAAGCGTCTGTACGTGCTGGAGAGAGGAAGTGCAGAGGGCAAGTTCTTCCATCGCAGTTGTTTCAATTGTTATCAGTGCGGCTCCACTCTGCGGCAGGGCGGATACACTTTCCACTCCGACACGGGTAAGCCTGGGATACATGGTCATACCAAAAATCCTTGATAAGAAGTAGAGCTTTTTATTTTATTTGACCTTATTATACTTCATTTTATTTATGCTTCATTTTATTTTTTATTATTATTTTACTTTATTTTACTTAATTTTATTTTACCTTATTATGCTTCATTTTATTTTACTTTATTATGCTTCATTTTATTTTGCTTTATTATACATCATTTTATTTTACTCTATTTTACTTCATTTTATTTGACCTTATCATACTTCATTTTATTTTACATTATTAAGGTAAAATAAAATGAAGTATAATATTTTTTTACCTTAATAAGGTAAAATAAAATGAAGTTTTATAAAGTAAAATAAAATGAAGTTTAATAAGGCTTATTTTACTTCATTTTATTTTACTTTATTATGCTTCATTGTATTTCATTTTATTGTAGTTTGTTATTCTTCATCTTATTTGATTATACTTCATTTTATTTTACCTTATACTTTATTTTATTTTACTTGATTTTTTATTCATATTTTATTTTTGTAGATCAATGAGTAACAGTAGGTAAAAGTAGGCCTAAATACAGTATAGATTTAATAATTTCTGAATGATAATAAATATTTCAGCGTTGTTGTTTTTTATATTTCTTATGTTGCGTAATGCAGTTTATTTTATTATCTATCATGCACTTGTCTCTCATCTGCTGTCATAAGGACTGAAACATCTTGATGTTATGTAAATTATTACATAAGCTTTTAAAGCTATTCATAACTTGTACGGTGTGGAATGCTGTTTTATTAGGTTCTAATTACTACAACATATGTCTAATTACAATCAACCACCTATGCACACCTTCAATAATAGATCATCTTAAATGCTCCTGCTTATGGGGCTTGTTCAATAATTTACCCCTTGTCTGAAGAAAGCATGTACATCTATGTTACAGCCCTTGATATTAACAGTCCAGAACATGTTGTTGAATTTGATTTGTCTTCAGGGAGATTCTACTGTGAGCTGCACTCAGCAGCCGAGGAAGAGGAGGGTGATGAAGGTCACAGAGGCTCACAGGTATGAATCACATCAGAGCTCATGAGACGCTTGATTGCCTCCTATTTACTGTCTGATCTCTTGTGTGAGGATACTGGGAGGGATATTGCTCTAAGAGTGTAGGGAGCATAATAACTTTGATTATTAAGCCATAACTCTAGTTCATATATGCAAAAATTAGGGCTGGACAATAATTCAGTATCAATATGTATCGCGATATAATTTTTTTCAATAACGGTGATATGATTTTTAAACACATTTCCGATATTTCGATATACATTACCAGTTTCCCATACATTGATTTATTTGTGCCGTTTGACTTCGTTGAATGGCATTTATAATGTTACAAAAGATTTCTATTTCAGATAAATAGTGTTCATATCGATATCGGAATTATATCGTATCGACCGAAATTAAGAAATGTATCGTGATATCAATTTTGGCCATATCGTCCAGCCCTAGCAAAAATATATATTAAATTGATTTATTTGGACATGATACCATGGTAATATATATATTTTTTGGTTCCTACGGTCTGTTTTTCAGTTGTTTTCTTCTGTTTCATCATCTGTCAGATGAAAATTGCAAGTACCATCACTTAGAAAAATAATTGCACAGCTCTCCTCAACAAGACAGATGATATGAGGTGTCATTCATGGCCATAGTGCAAACTTAAAGGGTTAGGTTGAGCTCTTATTTGTATGAGTTTTATTAAATATGTTAGGATGGTATGATAGACTGATTGTCTTTTCTTCACTAAGATATATTCAGCCATTTCTTATGAAACAACATGATATGACGAGAACTAATGTGGGTCAGGTGCTGCGTTAGGGAAAACATTTCCTTTCCTCTCCAGCTCTTGTGCAGGATGGTGTTTAACGCTGTGTGATTGTGCTGTGAATCCGTTTCTGTGGAGTGTCTGTGTCTGTGCCTGTGTCTATGTGTCTATGTGTCTGTGTCTGTCTGTGTCTGTGTCTGTGTCTGTGGCTGGGATTGGATTCCTAGTGGTTGGTCATAAGACTCTTCAGAGCTAATGCAGTTTTCTGTGAGCTACTGATATTTTTTGCTGTCAATTTTGTTGCAACCTATTCAACTGTATGACTTGAAGACAAACAGATTTAGTACTACTTATTTTAAACAAACATAATGCTAATGCACAGCTGAAGATGAGAATGCTCAGAAAGGCTGTTTTACACAGATTTTAGACGGTCATGCATATTAACCAATAGAAAGCGGCTTGATATGAAATGTCTTTGTGAGCAATGCTTTATACGTCACTATACTATTGATAATAGTAAATCACTTAATTTCACTGTTTTATTAGATTTTTCGTATTTATTAATTTTCAGATTCATATAATTTACTAAATATTATGTCAAATAAGTATTATTTTACTTATGTAAAATAAGTCAAATTTAATTTCAGAAATTATGCATGTGTGTGTATAAAAAAAAGAAAAAAGCAATTTCATGTAATTTTTTATTTTTTATTTTTATTGTACCTTTATTTAACCAGGAAATTAAAAAACTCTTGAGATTTAAAATCTCATTTACAAGAGGGTCCTGGCCAAGACAGGCAGCACATTTAGTTACACATAAAACAAAATATATTTGTTACATACACAGAAACATACACAAATCACTCAAAACATTTCAAATCAGGTGACTCTACAAATAGATCCTTTAAAATAATTTAGTGATACCAACTCTTTTAAACATAACTTATCTTGTAGTTGATTCCAATTAAATGGAGCAGCATAACTAAAAGGGATGCTTAACCCTCTGGTGCTCTTCGGTCACTTTTGACCGAAACATTTTCTGTATTGAATTTTTAAAAATCACAGATTCATCGGAATGGTATGAAACTTGGTGACTCTTATGGCATTTGGAATGTGAACACACACAAAAATTGAGGGCATGAATCGAACAGACTAAGTGGTCGTAAAAAAAAATAGTCACACTTGTGGTCTTCGGTCAAAAATGACCGACCATAGGAAATGAACCTATGAACTGGTGTGACTGTAACAGCAAATATGTCAAATAAAAGCAATAATTCAACTACAATGAAGTAAAAAAGTGGACAGCAAGGATGGGGTTACACTCTAAAACATCAAGAGTGCAAAACAGACACACTCACTCAAACACACCCTCGCAGACACATACACAAACATACACAATTATACACACTCAAATGAATTGGTATGGCTATAACCATATAGCCGAAACGAGTCAGAAAACTGAAATAAGAGGCTGAAATCAGATCAAACCCAGAAGGATTAAGCTCTGATAAAACATTTCTGTTCATTCATGTTACATTTTTATAGAATTTTAATGTTTTGTGTAACAAAATGCTTTCTCTGTGTTCAGGTTTGACTGTAGTAATAATAATTCAAAAACTGATGCTTCAAATCAACATTTCAAACCAAAAAAAAATCTAAACCTTTTAAAAAAGTTGTCTTTGAGAATGTCTAAATAATATATCCAAACCCACAACTTAATAAAAATAAGTATTTATGTCTAAAAACAATTAGAGAATTTATAGGCCTTTTATATAGAGCTATATAGGAATCTATGGGCTAAACCATGGAATTGCAGATGTTTTTCTTATTTTACTCCCACCAGATGGCACTAATCTGGCTTAAAAAATTGGATTTTAAAGGCATTGACTCTATTACTTTTCAATGAATGCAGTATTTCATGTTAAAATAGAGTACAATAAAATATGATGAGTAAGGGCATTTGAATTTGTGATGAAACTTAATGCTCCATGATAAACTGAATCCAACGCCTGTAAACAATGCTTAGGTGCCTGCATGTATATGATATCACAATCCAACACTGACAAAAATGTAGCTGCTACCAATCTCTTCCTTGCTGCAAAAGAAAGACAATACTTGACAATACTTGACTCAATACACAATACTTAGTAACCTAATTAATTAAAGTCTCAGTTAGTTGTAAACTGTATATGTTTGAGTCATGAGTTATTCATTCAAAATCTAACTGCACTGATCGCACTGTTTTTGATTAATCAAAGAATCTTTAAAAAAGTGTATTACAAATGTTTCCACAAAAATATGAAGCAGCACAACTACTTTCAACATTGATAATAATCAGAAAAGTTTCTTGAGCAGCAAATCAGCACATTAGAATGATTTCTGAAGGATCATGTGACACTGAAGACTGGAGTAATGATGCTGAAAATTCAGCTTTACATCACAAATATAAATTACATTTTTAAATATATTCACATAGAAAACAATTTCACTGTTTTTATTGTATTTTTGATCAAATAAATGCAGCCCTGGTGAGCATAAGAGACTTCTTTCAAAATATTAAAAAATCATACCGACCACAAACTTTTCTGTGTCTAAAACAGTTTCACAGTGTAACAGTTCATGCACCTGCACAAAATATCTGTTCCAAAATATCACGGTAATAATGTTTTTCTGTTTTGTAGAATCATGTTGAAAATGGCCTTAATGAGGAGGATGAGAAGGAGAAAACTCAAAGTGGTGAACCCGTGGAGATTTCATCTCCTCCTCCACACATCTCCGTAAGAAGGAAGGGCTCGTATAAGATCTCCGTTAATATTAAAAAATCATACCGACCACAAACTTTTCTGTGTCTAAAACAGTTTCACAGTGTAACAGTTCATGCACCTGCACAAAATATCTGTTCCAAAATATCACAGTAATAATGTTTTTCTGTTTTGTAGAATCATGTTGAAAATGGCCTTAATGAGGAGGATGAGAAGGAGAAAACTCAAAGTGGTGAACCCGTGGAGATTTCATCTCCTCCTCCACACATCTCCGTAAGAAGGAAGGGCTCGTATAAGATCTCCGTTGACCCTGACTTTGAAGAATCGGCTGAGTGTCTTACTCCCACAGAGCAAAAAGACCAACCGCCATCCAACTCTCATGAACCGAACAAACCCTCAGAGCTCAATCTGGAGAGCACAGGCATCGAGAACCAACAAAATAACGGCAGTGCGTCCGTTCCAGTGCCGGCCCCGCGAGCGTCCAAAGCTCCACTGTACCCTCCGCTCCCAAAACCTCGTACTGTCCATAACGTGTTGCCTCAACCCTCACATGCCCCCAAGGAATCAGAGCAGAACCAAGAGGAAACTCATCACAACCTCCCGCCGGAATCCAAATCCAAACCGTCCCTGCGTAAACTTCAGCTGAGCGAAGAGGAGAAGGCCGAACTGCTCAGCCAGGATTCAGACACGGAGACGCCCGCCTCGTCTTCTGCCGCCTCCACCTCCTCTTCCTCCAAGCAGCACGAAGGAGGTGAGGAGGAGGGCTACTGGAGCGGAGGCACCGCGACCGGGAAGAGCTTGCGGAACCGGCGCTGCATGAGAAGGAAGAGCGAACCGCCAGCTTCCACACAGCCGCAACATGGAAAGATGCGCTCCAAGTTTTCCCCATGGAATCTGTCTTCACCTCGACTACAGCAGCGTTTCAGTGTCCTCAGAGTCGCACCTTCAGGTTAGAAGCCCAATGTTTTGTAGTCAAGTCATGTTGATTTATAAAAGCGCCTTATAAAATACAGATTGCTTCAAAGGAGCTTCAGAGTAAGAAACAGGAAAATAACAAGATTTCTGTTAAAATAGCAAACTTCTTCAAATGTGAGACAAATTCAAATTCTGCTGTAAAGCAGCTCTAAAAAAGACAATAGTGTCAATAAAAAAATAAATTAAATTAAATTAAAAGTATTGTGTGTAAGGCTGCACAATTTGTCCAAAAATCTTGTGATTATCGATCAACATGGTTAATAATTTTAAAAAAATTAAATTATTAAGAAACAGGAAAATAACAAGATTTCTGTTAAAATAGCAAACTTCTTCAAATGTGAGACAAATTCAAATTCTGCTGTAAAGCAGCTCTAAAAAAGACAATAGTGTCAATAAAAAAATTAATTAAATTAAATTAAAAGTATTGTGTGTAAGGCTGCACAATTTGTCCAAAAATCTTGTGATTATCGATCAACATGGTTAATAATTAAAAAAAAATTAAATTATTATTAATATTATTGTCATCATCATCATTGTTGTAATTGTTTTTAAGTATTATTATTATTATCATCATCTAATATTTAGACTGTCCAAATATTAACCAAAATGACTACTACGGTTATATTTTACTGTAAAATAAAAATGTATTTAATAAAATAATATAATAATTGTTACAGTACAGCTGTACAGTACAATACTAATATTTATTATTACGGTCTTAAT
The DNA here is from genome assembly GCF_001515625.1 of Sinocyclocheilus rhinocerous. Classification (NCBI taxonomy): domain Eukaryota; kingdom Metazoa; phylum Chordata; class Actinopteri; order Cypriniformes; family Cyprinidae; genus Sinocyclocheilus; species Sinocyclocheilus rhinocerous. The sequence continues at coordinate 378,789 of NW_015624199.1, forward strand.
TTCTTCATTTTCAAACCATCAAGCTCTAATTTTGGCAGAAAACTGCTGAAAACACCAGCTGGTAGACTGATCAAAAGAGTAGTTCTTTGATGGAAAAATGAAAAAAACACGCATTTACAATCCGTGTATCATTCAATCATTCGTTTTTTGATTTAATATTGAAAGTAGAAAAATTAGAAAACGGCTCCTTTTTCGTTTGTTCGTTTTTTTTTCAAAAAAACGAGAAACGAGAATTCAGCTTAAATTTTCGTTTTTCGTTCATGGGTGGAAAAATGAATAAACAGCTTGAATATTTGATTTCTACACGTGGGCGGGAATTAAACGCCCCTTTCTGCCCTCAGCCGAAGATCAAACCGTGCCATCATCAGTTCTTCCGCAGTATCACGCAGCAGAATATGATCGAATGATACACGGATTATTTACACATCCTCAAGTCATCCTGTTACAAACTGGTATGCGTTTCTTTCTTCTGCTGATCATAAAAGAAGATCTTTTGAAGAATGTGGGTAACCAAACCGTTGCTGGTGACTTTCATAGTATTTTTTTTTTTTTAAGTCAATGGCTACCAGCAACTGTTTGGTTACCCACATCGTTTAGAATGTCTTTTTTGTGTTCAACAGAAGAAAGAAACTCATACAGGTTTGGAGTAAGTGATGACAGATTTTTCATTTTTAGGTCAATTATGAATTTGATTCAGCTATAAAAGCAGCTCTACAGAAGACAATAGTGTTAAAGTTTTGTGTCAGTGTCAGTAAAGTCAAATCGAAAATATTACTGAATATGAAGTGTCTTTTAGTACTGAGCTCTAGGTTGAGCTTAATTTTTTAGTAGCTGATTTTGCTATGATTTTCATCAGGACAATCTCAGCCAGATCATTATGTATCAGGTGATAATGAAGAAGGTGTTGACGATGACGAAGAGGATCTTCAAGGAGAAGACCATTATTTGGATTGCAAGGTTAGATTATGTTCAAATTAGGATTTTTAACCCTTGGTCCGTAGTTTATTTTGGATGAGGAAGCCACATTTCTATGCATGACAGTTTTTTACAAACATAATTCTACAAACAAAGAGGAATATACAGTTATTTTTGCTGATACTCGAGCATGACTGCCCAGAATAAAACCATGCCATTTCATGAACAAAGGCTGCACGATTTGGGAGAAAGAAGTTTTTTTCCTTTTCATATTCTCCCTTGATAAAAATTGGGATTGGGATTTAAAATGCATAAAAAAAAAATCAACCTTTGCTATGCTTGTTTGTAAGGCTGCCAAACATTTTGTGATTATATGATATATGTGATCAATATGATAACTACTATATATATCAAATAATACAATAAATAAGTATTAATATTTGTGGCTTTTATTTTGGTGGGAAAAACACTAGATCATGTCATCATGTTTTCTGGTAGACTGATGAAATCCTGTTCTCTAGGAAGTTGTTGACTTGGGTTTGTGTTACGTGTGTTCAGGGGGCTGATTTTGAGATTTCTGAGTCAGAGAAACGAGATCTAAAGAGGATGAAAACTCTGGAGCGGAAAGCAAAGCTGAGCGAAATCCAGCGCTTCCACAAAGCTCAGGTGAGCAAGATCACATTCTTCAAACTGTCTCAGCAGTGTAGATTGTTTCCCATAATTGTAAACATATGTAGTTTAAATTGAAGGGTCACACTTTACAGTTGGGTCCTATTAGTTAACATTAGTTAATGCATTACCTAACATTAACATTAACATACAACTGTTCATTGTTAGTTCATGTTGGCTCAGCTCCATTAAATAATTGAACTGATGCAACTTTTGATTTGAATGACTATTAGTAAATGATGACATTAACTAAGATTAGGAAATGCTTTAGAAGTTACCAATAAAAGAAACCTCAGTATTAATTTATGTCAAGATGAAAAGTATCTGACTTTCATTCTGATTTGGTGTCCTGTCCTGCTTCTGCCGCCCCCACAGACGATTCAGAGACGTCTGGATGAGATAGAAGTGACCTTTAAAGAGCTGGAGGAGAAAGGAGTGGAGCTGGAGAGAGCTGAAAACAGATTCTGTTTTACTGAGAAATTAGTTTGCTAATATTTCAGTTTGTAAATAGTACTATACAGTGTTGACTGTCATATATAATCATTAAATTAAAATGTAAATAAAAAATATATTTTATTAATATTAATTAAAATTAGTATTTTATTAGTATTTTTATAATATTATAAAAAATTATTATTATTATTATTAATAATAAAAACACAAATTAAAAAACCAAAAATTAAATTACTAAAATTAAATTTAAATTAATATTAAATATTTATAATTAATTTTAATAATTTAATTTTAATATGAAATTGGAATAAAATCATTATTAATATCTAAATATGCTGTTACGTCATTATATTTTCTTTATATAATAGTCATTTAAATAGTCCTGTGAGGAGACAAATGAATTTAGATTGATTTACAAATAGTCCATTTGGCAAGTAATATGAGGTCATGAAAGCTTCATGTATAATTAATAACAGTAATAATAAGAAGAAGAAGAAGAATAGAAATAATAATAGTAATAATTTATTATTATTGTTGTTGTTGTTGTTTAGCTGCTTTGTTGTTGTTTAACTTGTTTAGCTCAACACAATGAATAAAAAAAAAAAAATCTTTACTCCAAAATAAATATTTTTTTTTATTTGATTAATTAATCGTTTGACAACACTAATAATAATATAAAATTATAAATTATTATTGTTGTTGTTGTTGTTTAGCTGTTGCACATGCTCCAACACACTTAGCAAAAAGCCAAAAATACATTTGTTTTTATTGTTTTAAATTATGTAATATTAAATAGTTTTTAAACAAGTTAATATTAATATCAAATTTAAATTATGTTGTTATTAATATTGTTATTGATATTTAAATAAAGTATTAATTTAAAAAATTTATTTATGTGAACATGCACACATGCATTAACGTGTTTCAATGTTCTTGTGCATGTAGACTCTGAGAAAACCCCTGAGCAGCGAGAACATGAGAATCGGGTCCTGCAGGAGATGCTGGATGTGGTGGACATGAGGGATTCACTGGTGGCCTTCCTGGAGGAGAAGAGGTTGAAGGAAGTCAATGATGAACTGCTGAGGAACTCGGTACTGGAGGCCAAGAGACATTCAACCGCAGCATCCCAGGTGCTCTGGGACTAAGACACCACAAACACACACTTTTTGAGTGCCACAACACACCATAAAGTTCATCATTTACTCATCCTCATGCCGTTATAAACCTTCTATCACTTGTTATCTTTTGTGGAAAACAACAGGAAAAAGTTGCATGATGTTCTCTTTTTCATTCAATGAAATAAATAATAAAATCATCATAAAAGTAGTTACAAGTCCTTGAAGCCACATGATTGATATGAAGTTTATTAGGTTTTCATATAAAGCTTTAAAAGTCGTTTTTCGGACTCAAATCACAGCTTTGTTTAGTTTCGGTGATGCCAAATATTAACCGTTCTCATCTGCCTCATAACCAGTTTTGCAGTGCTTAAAAATTTCAGTGAACCATGACTTGCATTTTATAGCATAGAAAGCAGAAAGAAAGTCATACAGATTTGCATAGACAAGAGGGTGAATAAGTGATGACAGAATATTTATTTCAGTCACACAATATAAACCAACCCTATGACTTGTGGGCACAAATGCATACATTGCACAACTTTGTGCAGAGACTCTGCTCTTGAAAACCAAAGAGTTCAACGCATCTGCGCACACAGGTTTATGACACTCGAGATTTGGAAACAAGTGCCAGCCGCTACGGTCTCACTCCAACATAAATGTGCTTTTGAGATGGATACAGAAACTCTGGAGACTGTAGAAAATGTTGTGGAACTGCACATCCGTCACAGCCTTCACTGCCCAGACACAGCCTTTTCACAAGACTCTCACGCTCAAACACACAGACTTTACTGGGGCAGATGTTTGCGTACACGTGTGCGATTGAGTCTATCAAGGTCATGTATGTTCTAAATATCAAAATTATTAAAGCTTATTTCTACCACAGAATTTAAAAACTGAAAAGGTAATTGTGAGTTTTTATCTCAAAATTCGGACTTTTGCAAGTGCACAATTGCAAGATGTAGTTAGTTAGCTGTAAGAAAAAACTATTATAACAGAAAACTGAATTGTGTGATGTAAAGTCAGAATTCGGAGAGAAGAAAAAGTCAACCTCGTTTTCACCATGGAATTTTTTTAAAAAAAGGTAAATGTGAAATTTTTATCTCACAATTCTGACTTTTTTCTTGCAAAATGTAAACTCACAATTAAACTTGTGAAATGTAGTCAGGAATCTACGGGAAAAAGTCAGAATTATAGGATAAAAAGTCGCAATAATCTTTTATTTTTTTATTACTTGGCGGAAACAAAAAAAAAGTAATTGCAACTTTTTATCTCAGAATTCTAACTTTTTTTTTTGTTGTTGCAAAATGTAAACTTGGAACTCTGAGATGTAAACTCAGAATTGCAAGTTGCAAAACATAAACTTGTAATTGTAAGAAAAAGTGTTAGAATTGGTAGAAAGTCGCGATTAGCTTTATTTTTTATTCCGTGGCAGAAATAAGCTTCCATACACAATGTCCTCATTAAAAGATATTATATAAAAGGTATTTACATACTTATGATGTTGCAAAACCTGATGCCAATATCATGTCTTAAACAGCACTTGCATTGTATAATTATGAATATATTACAGCTTTGCGACAAGAGATTCAATATCACAATGAGCTTTTGTGCACTGTATTATTTATTTTTGTCCTTGTAAGTGATTGTATGATTGTTTATTATTATTATTATTCATTGTTTAGATTTTTTTCTGCATGATCATGGTTTTCTCTCAGGGGTACATCTGCCTGGACCGGTTTCCATTTATATATTTCTAATTACGTATATTTGTGTATCATTATTTGAAAGTGTTTGTTTATACAGTAACTAATACTCATTCATGAATTCATTTAGGGAGGCACAAAGAAGCAGAGAGTCTGCGTTCCTTTGCTGTATGAAATTCCCACAGAGAATTATTACTTGGTATGTTTATGTGTTTGATAAAGTGATGTTCATTTTTTGAGCACTGAGAATAATTAGTGGCATTAATTCTTGTCAGAGAGGAAATTTGTGCTCGTGATTTGGCAACAGTGGTGTAATTTTTGCTGTTTGCGTTTGCTCCCTGATTGTATTTCTTTTCTTTAAATATTTTTACACACGCACGCACATCACACAGACACCAGTGGTTTCTTTTCTATGGGGACAGTAATTATTGAATATGCTAATAAAATATCTAGCACTTTATGTTTTGCTTCATGGTTGGGTCAGCGCTGTGGAAACGGCCTTGATTTCTTGGTTGGTACCAGAAACAGATTTTGAGCATTGACTGCTTTTGAAATTTGTGCTCGTGATTTGGGAACAGTGGTGTAATTTTTGCTGTTTGCGTTTGCTCCCTGATTGTATTTCTTTTCTTTAAATATGTTTACACACGCACGCACATCACACAGACACCAGTGGTTTCTTTTCTATGGGGACAGTAATTATTGAATATGCTAATAAAATATCTAGCACTTTATGTTTTGCTTCATGGTTGGGTCAGCGCTGTGGAAACGGCCTTGATTTCTTGGTTTATACCAGAAACAGATTTTGAGCATTGACTGCTTTTATTCAACCAAGAATGTGAAACCGTACGCACTTACTCTTGTAATATTATGTTTCATGCAGAAGTAAGCTACATTGTTTTCACATGACCTTGACTTGTATGTATAGTACAGTATACAGTGTGCATGCTATACTGCAGAAATAGTAAGGTTTGGATGTTAGTATGCTATTCTGCACATACTGTAGCCTTTGTCTGCTAATATATCCTTATGAAATCTCTGCTGAAATGGAGATGTAACCACATCCCGATCTCATAAAATGCCATTTTCTGTCATTGCCTTATTTGCTCTAGACCAGGGGTGGCGAACGTCGGTCCTGGAGAGCCGCAGCCCTGCAGAGTTTTGCTTCAACCCTAATCAAACACACCTGAACAAGCTAATCAAGGTCTGAAGGGTTACTAGGAAGCTACAGGCAGGTGAGTTTTAATTAGGGTTGGAGCTGAACTCTGCAGGGCTGCGGCTCTCCAGGACTGGAGTTCGCCACCCCTGCTCTAGACTTTCAAGTGTTGTTGTTTTTTTTGTTTTTTTTTAAAGGGTTAGTTCACACACAAAAAATAATTCTGTCATTAATTACTCACCCTCGTGTTGTTCCAAACCCCGTAAGACCTTCATTCATCTTCGGACCAACAAAAATAACTTTATTCCACATTTTCGTCTCTACGGCATCACTTTAGACGCGCGTTCACGACAGTACCATGACGTGAGCGTGTGGTGGCGCCGGCGCTGACCCAGATCCGGCGTGATGACGTCATTACGCCGGATCTGGGTCAGCGCTGCCACACGCTCGTGTTATGATACTGTCGTGAACGCGCGTCCAAAGTGAGACGAAAATGTGGAATAAAGTTGCTATTTTTGTTTTCTTTGCGCAAAAAAGTATTCTCGTAGCTTCGTAACTTTACAGTTGAACCACTGATGTCACACGGACTACTTTGTCGATCATCTTGGTACTTTTCTGGACCTTGAACGTGGTAGTTACCTTGCTGTCAATGGGAGGGTCAGAGAGCTCTCATATTTCATCAAAAATATCTTAAATTGTGTTCCGAAGATGAACGAAGGTCTTACGGGTTTGGAACAACACGAGGGTGAGTAATTAATGACAGAATTTTCATTTTTGGGTGAACTAACCCTTTAAGGTACATCGCACCACTAGAGGGCCTCCTACATCAGTACATCAGGAGCAAGAGGATCCACGAGGACCAGGATGAGGTTTGATTTTGACATTGGTGGGGACATAACTGCAGACGACAACACCTTCCCCATCCAACCACCCCAACATTTTCACATTTATGACAGACTTTTGACCACAGTTTCATGTCATCTAAAGTCTTTATTTATAGATATGGTAGCTAACATAATCATAAGCTAGCTATATTTCACATACATAAACAAAAAATCTGTCTCTAAACGTCTCTTTTCTTTATTCCAAGGTGATCTAGACAAGTATATGGACACTATCCAAAGCTCTGTTAATCCTAAAACGTTCAAAACTGTATCTCTATATGTGTCCTCTTAAGCTGTACATTTATTACTTTTTTTTTTGACCCAGCAACACATCCCTCATGAAAAAAAACACCATGGTAACCACAAATTAACCATGGTTTTGCTACAATATCCACAGTATAACCATGGTATTTATAGTAAAACTGTGGTTACTACACTTTTACTATATTATAACCATGGTTCATTTTCTTAAGGGATTTGTAACTGTAGACTTTCTTTTTTTCTTTGTTTTGTTTTTATAACTGTACTGCCTTAACGGTTTGATGATTTGTACTCTTTAATAAAAAAAAGAAGAAATCAGAAAAAAATATTTTTTTCCGAAGATCCGATCTAAATCTAATGATTCGTGATCCGAGCTCCTGCATCACAGCAGCAGATCTTGGATCAGTTGACCTCATCTGGTTGATGGTAACTGGATCAGGTAACTGGTTTCAGAGCAGCACACACTGCAGATTCATCCAAACTGGACAATTTACTTATCCAGCTGATGGGTCTCTCACATGGGTCATATAGAGTCAAGTGAGATGGAGTTTGCTGTAGATCAGTAAAGCTAGTGAATTAATCTCAGGTCAGATGCACTCTTCTCAGCAGATGCAGAAGCCTGTAATTATCTGGCATCATCCATCTGTGTGCTGCTCAATCAAGAGCTCTACTGCAGCACAACAGATGCTCATTTGATTTGATGAGTATGTGCCTGCTCCTCAATCATGGCCTTTTTAATCACTGATACATGTTCAATTACATTTGCTGTTCCTTCTCTAGATAATCAATTTGATTTGAGAAGGACAGAAAGAGAGAGAGAAAACTGATTATAAAATAGTCTGTTTTGAAGCTTTTGGACACAATCAATGTTCAACAATAAGGATTTTTTTTGTCCTTCAATCGTTTATATTTCTACTTAAAAAATGTTTATAAATGTGTGTGTATGTATACTGTATATACATATATGTCACAATACACTGGAGCACGAGGATGACGTTCACAACAAGTAGACCCGACAGAGGAAAAATGCACAGACAAGAACTTATAAACACCTGACAATTACCAAACACAGGTGCACAGAATGACTAATTAACTAAACGAGGACAGGAACATGACCATGACCAAATAAGGGAACACAGGAACAGAAACGGCCAAAACATAACAAAACAGATCCATAATCCTGACAATATATGTATTGTAATAATTATTATATATGTTTTCTAATATTTAATTTTTTTAAATTATATATATATACATACATACATATATATATATATATAATTGTGTATATTTTATATATAGGCTATGTCTTAAATTTAAAATAATTACACAATATTTTTGTACTTTTTAATAATTATTTTAACTTTCTTTTAAAAACTTCAAATAATTTATTAGGTTTTTAGTTTGTAATGGTATTTTTAGCTGGTATTAGTTATGCAACTATAATATATATCTATGAATTCATACAAGTGCTCTTTCTGAAAAACAGTGGCATATGGTGCAAAATTACTGATTTGTTTGCTTTAAAAAAGTATCGTTCTCGACAGCAGGTTGGCAATCTGTTACCTTGATTACGGACAGATTTAAATCAGTCATTATTCAAAACATCACACAAAACCTGTGAGTTGTGAGTGACCTGAAAGTCTCTAACTCATCCTTATAATTGAGCCCAGCAAACTGTCCTTCACTCTGTGGGTGATCCATTCCGCCTGTGTGCATACCTGTGAGTTGTGAGTGACCTGAAAGTCTCTAACTCATCCTTATAATTGAGCCCAGGAAACTGTCCTTCACTCTGTGGGTGATCCATTCCGCCTGTGTGCATCTGATGGATGGTGTGTTCGCTGATTACAGCACTGGAAAGTGAGCAGCCAGATGTGATTGATTGCTGTTATGTGTCAGCTGATTTCTGAGGAAGTGTGTTCCTGTCCCCTCTCTCTCTCTCTATATATATATATTGGGTTCAAAACAACCCAATGGCTGGGTTTGTCCCTTTTTAACCCAGCGCTGGGTTATATTTAACCCAGCATTTTTTAGAGTGTATATATATATGAGAGAGAGAGGTTTGTATGAGGGTGAGTAAATGATGACAGAGCTTTCATTTTTACTGTTTTTTGTCCTATTATTGGTTGTTTTATCATCATTGTCATGTGTCTTGTAACTTTCTCTCTTTTCCTCTATTTCCGTCAGACACCCTTCACACCTTCAGCTGAACTCCCAATCTGAGTTACATAAGACACACACATCAATCCATCATTGTTCATGACCGTGACATCACTGTCAGATTATCACTGGCTTTAGATGAGATGAGAGCTGCTCTTTACTGTCCAGCAGATGCACAATAGAGGTTTGTCAGAGGTAATCAGCTTTGAATGAGTGATTTATAAACTTGCATTAATGATATTGCATTTTTACCATAGAAAAACACTGGAGAATTTATAAACTGTATTAAATTTGAAATGGGTGTTTTAATTTTATTATTAAACACCTTGGAAGTGAGAATGGATAGCATAGGGCAAATTGTGTTTAGTTAACCTAGAAACTATATTTAACATGAATTTACATTTCACTACCTTTATTTTATTTTGTTACACTCTAAAAAATGCTGGGTTAAATACAACCCAGTGCTGGGTAAAATAGGGACAAACCCAGCAATTGGGCTGTTTTGACCCAGCGGTTGGGTTAAATGTTTAACCCAACCTTCTGGGTAGTAACCCAACCGCTGGGTCAAAACAACCCAATTGCTGGGTTTGTCCCTATTTTACCCAGCACTGGGTTGTATTTAACCCAGCATTTTTTAGAGTGTAGGATTTCTATTATAGAGTGTTGTGTTGCAAGGCATTTAAAGGCAAGTCGATTGCATAGATGGACTAGGACAATCAATCAATAAATCAGCTCTATTGTGGCCTATGACAACCCAACGTAGATAAGAATTTAACACTGTTTCATATAATTTAATTGGCTCTTCAGATGACTCAACATACCCCTCTCCTGGGGCAGGACCGGCCTGATGTCGTGGTCAGTGTCACTTCCTGCTGAACGTAGTTGAGACACAAGATCTTCACTGAATGTTCAGGCAAACCTACAATAATTTCTGATATGATACCTGCTAAAATATTCTCCTGTATGTGGGTTTACACTGCGTTTTTCATCAATGTGAAAGGTGAGCTATCTACAACCTAATGTTGTTCTGTTGTTGTTGTTTCTTTGTTTTACAAGCAGAATGTTTTTGTGGTTATGGTTGCTGGTTGGCTGGCATCAGACATTGGTGCTGTCATGCGAATTCTACTCAATGCGTCCAGGAGAAATAAATGTGTCAGTGTTTATGCTGCTGTTCTCTGAAAAATTATTGAAAGTCATGAGAGTAAAATAAGGTAGAGGTACCACACTAGAGTCAGTTTTAAACTGTTAATCCAAAGAACTGTCTGCTTAAAGCAGCACTATGTAACTTTTGGCGCTCTAACGGTTAATAAACAGAACTGCACACATCCCGCGGAAGAACATTCTAACCGGAGCTACTTCTCTTAAGTTTATGTCTATGGCGATTCACGCAGGTATGTGTTACTCCGCAGCGGTGACGACCCGACCAGGCTACAATAGTCCAAATATAAGTACTTATTATAAGTGTACCGTAGTGATTCGGAATAAGACAAAAACGCGGTTTGGAAGATGAATTCATGATGTACTCGCTCATTATATAGTACATTTTGCAAATTTTGAACACAGAAAAAGTTACATAGTGCTGCTTTAACTTACGTATAAATAGAGATCAAAACCTCATCACTTATAGCACAATGTCCACACACTTCAAAACAAATCCTTTATGAACATTTACTCAGGATAAGAATTTTGTTTTTACTTCTTATATACACTGGTCCCCAATATAGCTACACCACCAGTCAAGTTTGAAAGACATCTCTTTTTCTCACCAAGGCTGCATTTATTTGATCAAAAATGCAGTAAAACAGTAATATTGTGAAATATTATTACAATTAAAATAACCGTTTTCTATTTGAATATATTGTAAAATGTAATTTATTCCTGTGATGTAAAGCTGAATTTTCAGCATCATTACTCCAGTCTTCAGCGTCATGATCCTTCAGAAATCATTCTAATATGCTGATGGTTTTTGTATGTTCAACCGATTTACTGTAGGCCTACACTTGTCATGCATCTTAAATTGTAGGATTGTGTAAGCGTGTTAAAAATATATAAATTAACTTTGTAATTTATTTTTAAAATCTAAAGTTGAAATTAGTTCCTGTGGTATAACTGACAATTTGCTACAGATGCTTAATAGTTATTTAAACCTGAATATTATGTGGTTGATTCTACAGAGGTCCCAAGCAATATTCCAGGTATTGTCTTAGATTCTTACAGCTGATGTAGGTTTTTATTTTTGTAACTCTCACATTAAATCCATTTTGATTTTGTTTTAGATCTTGTAAATGGTAGGTGGGATGAGCTCAAGATTGTGATGAAGGGAAAAGTTGTCACTCTGCAAACAGGAGCTACTGGCCTACAGAGAGATGCTGAAGTAATGTGGCTGTTTGAAAGTGGAGACCAAACAACCCGTATAGCACAGCTGTATAAAGGAACAGTCTTCACTCATTATGAACCAAGACTCGTCAACAGACTAAAGCTGGACCGAGAAACTGGATCACTGACTATCTGGAACATCAGCACCAGTGAATCTGGACTTTATGAAGTCACCATCAGTGGATTCATGCCAGCGAGGACCTTCAAAGTTGATGTTTATGGTAAGATTTCGTTATAGCCAATACAAAAAAAAAATCATTATCTTTTTCATAACTAATGATCAGTATATAAAGTGTGTGTGTGTTTTAAAGAGCCAATTTCTGTACCTGCCATCAGGATTGGCTTGTTGGTGGCTCACCCAAATCAAGAACTCTGCTCTGTGCTCTGCTCTGTAAAAAATGAACAAGACGTGTCCATCTCATGGTATAAAGGGGGTGAAATTGTGAACCAGACCACCAATCCAGATCTCAGCATGAACCTGAGTTTACCATTAGAGCTCCATTATACTGATCCTGAGGCATACAGCTGCACAGTTGCAAATCAAGTGAGCAATAAGACCGTCCATCTTCACATCAAAGAGATCTGCCCACAACACGAAGGTGCACAGACTCAAACAAAATGACAGGAAGTCACTTTCTGCCACAATGACCTCTGTGCAGCTTATGTGTCTCTTAGTAGAGACAATGCCAGTTGTTGATTTCATGTCTGTCTTTTTCTCTCTCATCTCTTTCAGATTGTCCGGAGCATTGTGGTGTCACTGAGGTTCTGATTCGATTGGTTCTGTCCGGTCTGGTGGGATTTGGCACTGTTGTCTTTCTGGTTGAGCACATGATGTTGTGCTCCATTCAAGGAAGAGCTCCATCTATGTGCTAAAGACACTGCCATGATGAAAGGTTACAGGCAGCACCAAATAAAATGACAAAATCACTACAATAGCAGGCTGAGCCAGAGAGCATTTAGTTAGTGTGGAAAAAAGAAATTCGGAAGTGCAAGCAAAATTGTAAGACTTGCTTCCAAAGTTCTTTTAAGACAAGTTATTTCACTCGGCGACCATCGCCTCTCGGGCAACCATTTCAGTCATGCAAGTACATCTCTTTGAAAGTGACGTCTGACGTGACATGTGGCCAAGTATGGTTACCCATACTAGGAATTAGTGCTCTGCATTTATCCCATCCTAAGTGCACACACACACCGTGAACACACACCCGGAGCAGTGGACAGCCATTTATGCTGCAAATGCAACTGTGATCAAAGCTGAATTTTCTGCAGCCATTACTCCTGTCTTCAGTGTCACACGATCCTTCAGAAATCATTCTAGTATCATTTGCTGCTCAAGAAACAATTTATTATTATAAATAATAATAATTTATTATTATTGCTGCTGCATCATATTTGTGTGGAAGCCGTGATGCTTTTATCAGAATTTATTTTAAACTCAGTCGTGGTATTGAAGGTGGAAGAGAGCGCTGTACATTCACTCCCCCCCACCTACAATTCCTGCCGGACCTGAGACTCGAAATTGCAGCCTTTGGGTTACGAGTCCGACTCTCTAACCATTAGGCCATGACTTTGAATGGGGAAACATCAAATTCTCTAAAGCTGTTCACCGAGCTTATGATTCAATTTCATTTGAAATCACCAATGAACTGAACTGTCTCATAAATGTTGTTTCTTATGTTGAAATAGCAATTATTCTTTTTTGTTTTGTGCGTTGCACTTTCTCCCATTCATAATGGTGTGTGTGTACACCAAAAGCGACTTAGATTACATTCAATACAAAGACGCTAACAGACGCGAAGTCGCGCCGGGCTGTGCGATTGCCGCGAACGCGCGATATACTCAATCGCCTCTTCTGCGCAAGATGAAAAATTTCAACTCCAGCAGAAAATTCGCATGATGCGCTGTCGCGCAAGCCAATCAGGGAAGAGCTTATTGACATGTCCAGTTTGACACGTCCGGTTGTATCAGAAAATGAAGGAGAGCATTGCGCGAGTGACACGAAAAACATCCCGCGAATCGAGTAATCTAGATGCGAATATTCGCTCCGCTTTTGGTGTGCATACACCATGAGTCAGCGCACAGTTTGGTCTATCTAAAGTCTTTGCTTGCCACAAAAACACAGAGACTGACAACGGGATAAAAGGGAAAACACTGGCAGTGTTTTACAAGATGGGAAATTTGATGCAATGTTTGGGTTTCATATCTGTACAACAAACTTGCTGAGTTCTTCTCAACAGGTAAGCTAACTTCAAGGACCTTTTATTGAAAGTAGCCTACTTTTACCTGTCACACTGTTAAAGACCCGTAAGAGCTGTGTTTGGGATGTTTGAGTTGGGGGAGACGTGACACGCAAAAGGAGTGTTTGCAAAGGTTTGGAAACACACTTTATTTTTGTAGTTCCACTGGATGCTACTTGTAGATCAGAAACTGTCTACCCTAGCTTTAACAAGTGTTTCAACAGGACTGCAGAGGCTGTTGGGGACATTAGGCCTAAATGTCATCATGATGAACAGATAAACTCAACTAGACGCTTTTATAGCCTCATTGTGTTTATAATCGCGCTCTTACAAACTATTCTAACTCAAACTTTAAGGGAAAATGTCTTTTGAATAAAGATTAAAAGAGTTGTCGGAAGCTCAGTGGTGGTGACGTTGAAGTCACGTGACCATCGTGTAGTTCATTTATAGTCTACATTTAGCTTTTTTTTTTTTAGGTTGTTCATGATGATGAATAAAACGAATCAAATTTTTGTTGGTCACAGAGCTTATCTGCAATAATCCAGAAGCCAATGGAAAAATCCAACTGGGTTTTTGTCAGAGGAACCAGCATGATGTAAACATCTGGGTTGGCCTACAAAAATACATTGTACAAATACAAATTATTGGTTTTGTTTTCCCATTTAAAATTTAAATTATATTTTTATTATTAATATATGTATTTTTTCATTGTTTTGTGTTGATCTTACATCTCAAACCATATATCATATATACAAATCATATCATTTAGGCTAGTGATACTTATATGAGGTTGGCAACTAGTCAGTGGAATATGTTATTTAAAATGTTCCTCTGTTCTCCATTTATAATATTTCTTGGTATAATGTTTTCTGTAATTTAAAACTAAATAAGCATTTTTCACCCCCTCTCTGACTTTTTGCTGCTTTTATGACTCCTAAGTAAACACCCACTTTGCATGTGAAGTTAGAGGCCTTTCTATGATGGTTTCCTGTATAGAAGAAAGAAAAGAAATGGTTCTACCTTTCTGCCAACCCACCACTACCCACGTTCATAGAGCTCAGATGTTTCACAGTGCATTTTCTGACTCAGTGTTCAGTGAAAATCAAGTGTTGCTTATAGGAAATTCAGTGGAACAGGAAGTGGTCTTGTTAAACCCTAAAAGACAAGCTGAATTCAGAATAACATACTATTTCTGCAATAGTAAGGGTATTGTGTATTTTAAAAGCCAGAGACGCCATGTAGTTTCTCAATTATTATTCTGCCATAAGCCACCACAACCTGTTCTCCATCTATTAAATTGCTAATCTGATTGGCTGATAACTTTTTTTTTTTGTAATAAGTCTGTCTAGAAACAAAGCTGGTTGACAGTGCATACTTTTTTGTGTTTGTGAGGTTGGCAAAAGTAGATGTAACACAATTAATATCTGTATAAAATCTATAATTTACATTTTGAGCAAACAAAAAAAGATTCAGTCATAGATTTGCCTGAACCAAAGGGCAGAACTACTTCAATAGTTTTCTTGACTGATGTTGACCTTCATTTCAATCCTTCAAGGTAGACATGATGTCAGTAAAGTGCCTGGTTGGAGGTAGAGCAGCCATCTAAAGTTGAGTTTCATTCACAGTTGTGAGAAGCGAGTTGGCTGCTTCCGGGTTTCCTGTAAAACCACCACATAATGTACATTTCTAATTATTGAATCAAACTATTCAGAAGTACTCCAGATCATATTATATTACAAATGAACTGGGTTAAAGTGTGAATGATCCTGATTCCACATGAAAAATGGTGTGTGGTTGCTGTGTGACTGTAGTTGATATGTTCTCCCTGAGAGAGCCACTCACAAACAGGCCCCCGTTAAATCTGGTATTAACATACATTTACAGTAATCAAATCATAATCATATAGATCATATATGCTAATTTTAAAAGGTGTACAGTAAATGCCCCAAAGATGCATAGTGAATACTAAAAAAAAAAACACATTCAGATGCTAATGCAGTTTTGGTAGCCACATTCAAATATCCAAGTATTGTGTAATAGAGAAACTGCAGTACAAATGATCTTCATCCATCCCTTTTTCACAGACTTGGTGAATTTTCTGTCTTCATCTATTCTTATGTCATTATTTTTTATTTCCCCCAAAAAATATATGTCATGTAGTTGACCTACATAAACCATTTCACCATTGTCAGCTATCATTTATGCCATGGAGATCATACTATTATCCCAGTGGAGGGACATTGGAATGTGTGGTGTAAATGCAATCCAGCTAATGCAAACTCGATCCAACTTACGCCTATGGATGAGACTTCCGGTTCATTAGCCGCTATAGGGAAATAACGAGAAGAATAACAATGCGCAGTAAATGGTAAAACTGTTTGCACTACAAACCAGTGTGTTCATAATTAAGATAATACATTTAAATAAGGAGTTAAGACACCAATTTGCAATATCAAGCAGCAAAACGAGCTGTTTGCACAGATAAAAATAGCTAGAAGCGGATGAGACCGGAAACCAGACCCATAAAAATTACAAATGGCCGTGCCCGCTCTTATGGAAAGAATAAGGTGGATATGAAATGCATGTTTATGTGTTTCTATCAGGTGTAAAGGGGGGCCAAAGACACCTGTGAGGACTCACCCATGATGATTTCTTCATGAGACACTTTTGCCGGCATTACACTGCAGCAACGTTTGCATTCACTGGTACGTACCTCCGCTGGGTTTAAAGTGCACAAAAAAGATTTTATGCTGTTAAATTGGATTAGTTTTGAGCCATATAATGATAACGACGAAATGCAAACTAACTAGCAAGTGTGGCCTTTGAATTAAAATTAAGTCGTGCTTTGCCCATCCACTGCTTTTACATCTGGATATAAAATTAGACTTAGCATTCACATTGCTGTGAAAGTGTTTGCTCTGATACGCAATAACACAGTCTTTACCTGAACGCAGTTGTTAATGAGAGGTCAAATTAAGAACAGTTCAATTACTGTGATAATACTTACTTTGCGTATGTACCAGACACCGAACAAAACAATGGCCACCAAGATCGCAGCAGCAGCAACAACAATAGCAATAATTGTCGTTGCATTGGATGATGTAGTGTTGTAGGAATTGTCTGAGGTTGAATTATAGTCGGGTGTTTCAGTAGTGAATTTTGAGATGGACATTTCTGATATGATGGTATAGTGTAATTCTGTAAGGGTCAGAAGAACAAAAGCATTTTATAAAACTAGGCTGAACTTCTCTACAGCCCATCTGAACCCCAAAACAAACAAAGTGTCAAATGTTATTTGCAACACCAGAAGAAAGTTTGTAACACATGTAAGACATTGTAACATACTCACTTTTGACAGTAACATTATAAAATATCTCTTTGTGTCCTCGTATGGTTTTTGAACTGTAGCATCTGTTATAGGTGACATTATGTACAATTAGACGGCCAGTCTCAATTGAAACTTCAGGTGTTCTCGAGCTGGTGCTGCAGTTATCAGCAGGGCCACAGTATTGACCGATCCTAGTCAAAGTGATTTTAGTCCATTTTTCACAATGCATTTTGTAGAAAATAGTCAATCCAGAAGCTGTGAAGTTTAGGATGGCATTTCCACCCTCAATTACATCCACCACCTCATACTGTATACAGGAACCTGACAAAATGAATATTTGAATTGTAAGTAAATGATCAGTTGCTCAATGTGTGAATAACATATTTACAGTAACACATTCAGAAGAACTGTGGCAAAGGATTCAATAAGATGGCACAAAAAATGGCGCTAATAAATCTGTTAGTTTGCCAACAAGGCTGATAATCTATTTGCATAATCTCAAAATGGCAAATATCAATCCAAATAATCAGCCATTGACCAGTTTTTTTTTTTCAGATATTTGTAATATATTAAGTTACTGTAATAATATTCAATTTTTCCTTATAAAATATAACATAAAAATATTCAGAATAGACCTAAAAGTTGCAGTTTTCCCCTTCAATAAGTGGCAGATTATGAAGAAATCTTGTCTCAAAATCTAGTGAGCTTCCTGCCAAAGCAGAATTTCTGCACTAATGCTTCACAAATAAGACAATCCCACAATACAACAAGCTTGGCCATAATTTGAGCAAACATAAAGTGAGGGAGATAAAGGAATGTTGTTAAATGTGTTATTTCATATAAAAAGTATGTGTGCTAAGTATTAGCATAGCTGCACGTGTGACCGTTAAACATGGGCAACATGGACGCTATGCAAGTTAGAACAGCTGCTGGCTGTATGTTAACATTAGAGTCAACTCCTGCGCTTCACATGACAAGCGCTATTCACTGGGAGCCTATCACATCAGTCATTTATTTGGCTCTTACAGGATTTAGCTTATGTAGTCAGACCACATGTTTGCTCACTCACTTTTTAAATGAAGCCGGTTTACACAGACAAGATTTAACTTGAAATCGAAACAATTAAAACAATATAAATGATGTCTTACCTAAGGCAAGTATCAGCATGATCACTAAACCGCACAACACACACATTCTGATCATAGCTTTTCGTCAAATGAGTTATGCTTGGATTCACTTTAGCGCCTAAACTGTTTTTCCGATAAAAAAAGTCCCGCCAAACTCTCCTTAGAGTTTATGGTGAATGGCACCAATGTTAGGGTTGGCGCCACCTAATGTGTTGGAGTGTGGAGATTTTACCCATTAACACATACGCACTGAACGAATACATAGAAAGAAATATGTAATTTTCACATACATACATTCTCTGGGTAGATTAAAATATAAATTTATAACGTATAAAATCCCCATAGTACAATTTATATATGTATATCTATATGATAATTTTTATATGGTATTTATGTAGCAACCATATATGTCAACCATATATATATATATTATTTATATATGCTAATAAAACAACACACACACAAACACACACACACACGTGTTTATTATGTGCTTTTGTAATAAATTGTAATAAAGTGAAAGTCTATCTTTTATATTCATTGTTATAATATCAACATACATTGACAGGTTTTAGGATGGATGTACATACATGACACACGGGGGAAAAAGTATTCAACATGTCAAAATGTTTTCCAGTTTAACAATTCACATGAAATTTTTGACCAGACACTCAAATCTACACAGATTAAGAAATCATGATATTGCAATCCATAATATAGGCTACACCTAGGCAAGGCAGCAGCTGATTTCACAAAGTAGTTCTACTTCCTACCTGCAAATTAGAATCAGCTGGTTAATGCATGTTAGAAAAAGGCTCACTCACCTCTGAATGCAACAAACATCTGATGGGTTGAGGCAAAGAGCTGTCCCAAGACCTTTGCAACAAGATTGCTGTGTTGCATAACAAAAGCACTGGTTACCAACGGATTTCACAAAACATTCACCTTAATGTTCCTGAAAGCACCATTAGGGCCATTATCCTCAAGTGGAAGGAACATTACTTCGCCATCAAGCACAGGAGATCCTCTCAAGATTTCTGATCAGGGAGTCAGAAGAGTTGACCAAGAGCCAAGCACTACTCCGAAAGTGCTCCAGAAAGATTAGAGGCAGCAGATACAGCTGTCAAAGAGAAAACAATAGGCCATGCACTCCACCGCCACAGCCTCCATGCACGCTCACTCCGGAAGGCTCCGTTATTGAAGAAAAGGCATGTTGAAGCTCATTTGAAGTTTGCTACACAACATTTTGAAAAGCCTGTGAAGTACTAGGAGAATGTAGTCTGGTCAGTCGAGACAAAAATCAATCTTTTTGGCAATAATGCCACACACCATGTTTGGAGGAGGAAATTGCTCTGCATTTGACCCTAAAAATACCATACCAACAGTGAAGTTTGGAGGACGTCTTCCTGGACATTTGTAGCACAACCTTAATGTTTGAAATTATTATTATTTTATTTTACCTTTTTCAGTCATTTTAAGTGAAAAATTCCAAAAAAAACGGGAGGTGCCACCCATAATTTAAAACGCAGTAGGCTCGTTTGAAAAAAGATGGATAGACCAATGATTAAAACAGTACAGCACATGCACACAAGTGATGACAAAAAGCCAGTGAAGTGTTGCTGCTGTGTTCTAGTGCAAGAAAAGAGCTAGCTAGCCAAGAAGTCACAATAAATTCAGAAGAAATTTAGTGCAGCTGCAGGTTCGCGTATAAATTACGTCATTTGCAAACATTCCAATTTTGTGTCCGCAGCCCAAGAAAGCAATGTACACGAGCAGGGCCATCATCAACGCCATATAAAACTACATATTGACTGAGAGTAAGTTGAAATGGGCGTTATGGGCTCTCTCAAAACACTGTGCTGGAACTTCAAAACCTTTACAAAACAGTGGTTCGGAGCACATGTCAAACCGACCAAATGTCAGACTGATTTCAACAAACAATCCCAAGGTAAACTCATGAACCAGATTCTAATAAATGTTTTTAACTGATGTGCAAAAATAATAAAACAAATTGTATAGAAAGGTCATATTTAATGATATTTAAATGATTTGCAGATCATTAATAGATTACACTTTCATGAAAATCTTTTTTTTTTTTTTTTTTGTAGTTGGTTTGTTAAAGGTGCCATTATACGTGCATGTTTAGGCTGATATAAATTGTGTGGTTGGGATGCTCAGTATTTTGACAGACTTGAGTCACAGAAGTATAACACTCTTCACCAAATGTTTTACTTCTGATTTTATCCTGCAGGATACAGTAAATACATGAGAAAATGACTAATGCGCAATGTAGTTCTACACTAGCACTGTACTATACTTGTGTACTACTAGGATATTCCATATTTAGCTTGCTCTTCTCCATTATCTAACATTAAAATCTAAATGAGGCATCATTATCTTTTGTTCAGAGAGTTTCCAAGTCAATTGTTCTGCTCATAATTACATTAATAACAGGCATTTTGAAGACTGTGAGCGTGAGTCCTGCTGTGTTGCGAGCACTTGTAGCCATTTAGGGGTTGTTTGACTTGGCAGCTGGCAGGACAGATTTACAGCAAATACGACTGAACTACTGCCAAAGGAAAACAGGAAGAAATCCAGGAACTAAACGATCCTTCCAAAACAGATTACAAGCTAGTTGCGGTCACATATAAGATTAATGCAGCTGGAAATTGGATAATATCGCCTGATAAGAGACCCACGGGCGTCCAGCCGAACCATTTAAAGACTGACTTGCATAAGTCACCTCATCTCAGGTCAGTTATGCTATTAGATTATCTTGTTAGGCTGACCACACACTTGATGATTTTAAGGCCGGTTTTAAGCCCGATTTGCACCCCCCCGAACGATCAGGGGGGCGTGGCCTGATTCAAGGCTTGTCGCAAACAAATCCTCTATTGTGTGGTGTCATTATGATTATTTAACTTCTCCCAATCGAGACGGAGCGTCCCCGAAACTCAAATCATAAATATCAAACATATTTGTATATACTGTATATATTAAAGAATACAAGAGGATTCTTGGTGTAGAAACAATTTTTACTCAGAAAATGCTAGTAAATTTCACAATTAATTACAAAGCAACTAACATATTGAATTAAACATGATTTTTTAAGTAGAAAGACTAAAATTATATATTCTTATAAAAATACTCCAATGATCTTTGTTCATTTTGGTTACACTTTATTTCGATAGTCCACTTTAGACATTCTATTAACTATAAGTAACTTTGTAACTACATGTCAACTACATGTCAACTAATTCTCATTAATTTGCAACTACATGTCTACTAACTCTCAGAGTAGACTGTTAGGGTAGGTTTAGGGTTAGTAGAATACGTTGACAAAGAAAGTGTTAGAAGATTTAAGCAGACATTCTACTAATACTCTACTAACTGCTAGTTGACATGTAGTTGCAAAGTTACTTACTGTTAATAGAATGTCTAAAGTGGACTGTCGAAATAAAGTGTTACCATCATTTTTAGTGTAGAACCAATAAGAATCCGAAATGTATTAGAATGTTTTTTTTTTTTTTTATCATAAAATCATTTCAGAGAATGTACAGTATATTGAATATACTAAGTCAATTTAAGTGGGGAAAAAAATTAAGTGAGTGAAAATAGTCAATGGAGCATGCCAAAATAAAGTTGTATTCAAGAAATATTCTCTGGAAACAAATTGTGATATCTTGCACAGTTTTCTTGTTTCTCAGGTGAATGTGTCGGTTTATGAAGATGATTAGTTGTTTTACTGGTAAACATGAAAATGATGGATAAGATTTGGGACTGTTGTAGAACAAAGTGATTGTAAACCATCAGTTTAACCAGTTAGAAATGAGCTACAGGGGTGAAATCACTGTTATGCATGAGCATCATCCTTGGTAGAAGTTGTGCAGGGCAAAGAAATAGAGTTCCCTTTCTGTCTGTCACGTTCAATGTTATGTTAAATAACATTAGGGGTCCCCTAAAGTCTTTAGACATAACTTCTCTGTTCCCTCCATCAAGGAACGAGGATTAAAACCGTAACCTAGACGTTTCATGTCTCTCTTATAATTTGATTTCCAATCTGATGGATGTTCAGTGAAGAATTGATATCATCAGAGTCATTAGCACTGATAATTCACACAAAAACTAAACAAAATCATGTCTAACTTGATAAGAAGTGTTGTAACAATTTCAGACACGATTCTGGCAGAAAAACATGCCAATATGGTTAGTTAACCTGTGAAATGACTGTAGATGGTAGTATCTGTATCTGGAGCAAACACTGTCTGTTAATGAACTCCGCACTGGATGTGAGAAATTTGCTGAAAGTGATTCACATCCTCAATGAAACCCTCTTAGGTGGAAACAGGTTCCTCGTCTCCACATTCGTATTCCCATTTACGCAAATCAACCTCCCTGAAATAGAACTATCAAGAGATCTTCATGTCCGGTTATCTGCCATGTTTCCTCTCCCCACCATGGCAACACTGTACACAGAGTGAGTGTTTTAATGACTCGCCCAGGTTCATCGCTCCTCCCAGGATACATACGACAACATCTTGCGCATAAATCAGACTTCCACTGGCGTTCCTGAGAGCATTACGTTTGCCACTGGACGCAGTTTTGCCACCGATGCCATCATACTTTATCAAGCAACACAAAGCACTGGTCAGCAAAAAACAGCTTCACAAAGGTAAGCCGAAAGAAACCTCTAACTATCTAATACAATGTACACTACCAGGCAAACATTTGGACAAATTTGTTTCACAAACATTTTGATATAAAGGCTTTTGGTTAAACACTCGAAATTAGTTTCGTCCAACTACTGAATTTGCTTATAAAACTTTATTTTTTTTTTACAATTAAATGTAAAAAATTTTACATTTTGTCGAATTTTTAAAAATACTACTATTATTATAAAATGTCAAATAAATAATTAGTTGATGTGTCTAAATTAACTCTAGATCCAGAATATACATTTTAATTTGATACATTTTAATCTTAAGACTATATGAATTTTATTTGAGTGTAAAAACAAAACAAAAATACATAATCACTAGGTGTGTCTAAATTAACTCTAGATCCAAAATATAATATAACTAAAACTTTTACAAATCTGTAATGGTTATGTATAATGTATGTATTTAATAGTTTTGTATAAAAATTTATCCGAAATAAAATAAAAATAAGTCAGTAGGTATGTTCAAAATTTGACTGCCAGTAAACCATTACATCTTCATTCAAAATATTCATATTATGGGCTATGTTTTTTAATGTCGTAACGTTCAGTAACAGGACGACTAAAATCCCCGCCTGAGATTTGCTCAAGCTTATTAAAGGAGGAAGTGTCATGCTGTGTATTGTGAGATTATCATGATTTGCCCAACAGGTCGCATGCAATAACCTCACCCGTGAGCTCATGGGACGCAGCAAAACAAAACACCGATGTGGCCCATCACAACTGACTGAGCGTTTTCATTTTAGTAATGACTTCGGTGGCTTCAGATTTAATGTGTGATTCAGAAAGACAGTGTGCGTTTGCTAAAGCCTTCAGTAATCCCATAAACTCGCTCTAATGACACTGAGACGAGTACATGAACGCTGGCTCATACTCCTCCTGGTAACTGTTGTTGTGCAGAAGTGATCTACATTGTCTTGCTTTATAACTGTTTCATGCTGACTGGCTATTCTTTTTGATTCTGGTATGAAAAGTGACATTTTTTGTGACGTTCACATGCATTAGTGCAATGAAGCTGTAGTTGCATTACCATTGCTATCACTCACACATCTGTGTAATGCCTTATGAATGTTTGTCTAAATAGATGGTTTTTCTTGCCAAGCTGAATACCACTTAGCAACCAAAAAGCAGTGCCGTGGCTTTGCAGCGTAGGAGTTATGCACATGCAAACGCACTCACATTTTCAGAAAATACACAAATTAACTTTGGTTTATTTTAATGCAGTTTCCACCATATTTTAATGGTTCACCTAGTGTCAGTTTTAATCTGCTGATAGCCAGTTAACGCATATAGTATTCATTTCTAAAAGCAATTTTGTGTACATAGTACGTGCTGTCATAAAATGTTAAAGCTTTAAATGCTTCAGATATTTGTATTGAGAAGTCCATTGTAAAACTCACTGGTTAAAGTGTTAGTTCACCCAAAAATTGCATTATTCTGTCATTATTGACTCACCCTCCACTTGTTCCAAACCTGAATGATTCTTCTGTTCACCTTAAAATAAGATATTCTGAAGAAACAGTTGACGGTAGCCGTTGACTTACATAGTAGTTGTTCTATTACGGAAGTCAATGGCTACCGTCAACTGAACCATTTGTAACCATTACTCAGTGCAAATTTCCATATAGAGTTAAGAAAAAGTGTCATTTTAAAAGTTAAATATTGGGGGAAAAAACTAATAATTAACTGACATTTCCTACAATTCCATCCCCCCTCAAATTAATTGTTTAATGGTATGTTTTTTTTTTTTTATAATTGTTTCTTGTTAGTTTTTGTTACTAATTATGTACGTTTGGGTTTAATGTTACATCTTATGTTGTTAAATTATTGTTTATTGGTTTATTTTAGTGTCAAGTTTGTTACCGTGACCATGTTTAGGCCTATTTGTTTATGCCTATTAGTATTTACTTCAGCTCGTGTAATGGATATTTGTGTGTGATTAGCTTATTGTGTCTCATGTATAGCTTGTGTTATTACAGTTGACTTACATAGTAGTTGTTCTATTATGGAAGTCAATGGCTACCGTCAACTGAACCATTTGTAACCATTACTCAGTGCAAATTTCCATATAGAGTTAAGAAAAAGTGTCATTTTAAAAGTTAAATATTGGGGGAAAAAACTAATAATTAGCTGTAATTTCCTACAATTCCATCCCCCCTCAAATTAATTGTTTAATGGTATGTTTTTTGTATTTTTTATAATTGTTTCTTATTAGTTTTTGTTACTAATTATGTACGTTTGGGTTTAATGTTACATCTTATGTTGTTAAATTATTGTTTATTGGTTTATTTTAGTGTCAAGTTTGTTACCGTGACCATGTTTAGGCCTATTTGTTTATGCCTATTAGTATTTACTTCAGCTCGTGTAATGGATATTTGTGTGTGATTAGCTTATTGTGTCTCATGTATAGCTTGTGTTATTACAGTGGTTATCGTTATATTCTAGAAGTCGAGTACAAAATAGATGTTATTAAGATGGCATATTATCAGTAGTTAATTAAATATAGCCTACACTCTAAAAAATGCTGGGTTAAATATAACCCAGCGCTGGGTTAAAAAGAGACAAACCCAGCTATTGGGTTGTTTTGACCCAGCGGTTGGGTTCAAAACAACCCAACCGCTATAGCTGGGTCAAAACAACAGTTATATTTAACCCAGCATTTTTTAGTTCTAGTTAAACCAAAAATGTTGCAACCGAGTTTTTTATGGTAAAGTGCTGGGAAGCACAGCTTTTATACTGTAAATTTGACGGGCTTATTTTGTCCATTGCAAGGTAACATCACATGTAGACAGTCCTTGAGAATCTGGCCGCTCCTCCTTCATTCGGCTCATGTAATCTCCAACCTGTTGGTTATTTGTGCGCCGCTCGACGGGCTTAATCTGTCCAGACTGCAGCGGGCTTTTGGCAGGAGAGTCAGAGCGTGGCATCTTTTGCGCACTTGCCTCTAGGTAAGCCAAAGGACGGGACGCTGACCCGAGTAAAGCCGATTCCTGTCCCAGACTGCTGCTGCTAGAAAACAGGTCAGACTTTAAATTACTACGTTCATGTTAACGTGCAATTATTGTAATCAATTATATTTGCATGCAATACATGGGCATTGTAATTTAAAGTGTCATTTTTTCATCAGACTGTTTATCTGACAGTTTTGTTTGAGTGCACGCAACGATTGATGAAGAAATCAACTTCTCTTGGATTGATGACTGTGAGTGATTTGCAGGGTAAATGCACACTGCATATGAAAGATTTTTGCGAACCGATAACACTGCATTAATTGCACGGGAATGTGCATCATTGCATTTCGGACGCGTTGCAAATGTCTGTTTCGTTGAGATCTGCGCAGCATCCTCTCTCCTCGCATGTCATTCCTTGTTACTGCTGTCC
The DNA here is from genome assembly GCF_001515625.1 of Sinocyclocheilus rhinocerous. Taxonomy (NCBI): domain Eukaryota; kingdom Metazoa; phylum Chordata; class Actinopteri; order Cypriniformes; family Cyprinidae; genus Sinocyclocheilus; species Sinocyclocheilus rhinocerous. Next base: position 405,271 of record NW_015624199.1, read on the forward strand.
TTGCTTGAGCCTCGATTGTTTCTGCAAGAGACAAAGATCGTGCTGGAGTTGTTACAGACCCGAAGGTAAGGTCAAAAACTGGCTGGAAAATAATCACCCATGCATGCATCAGTATGCACGTTGTGAAAGATGATTGATTAATGCATCACATGCACATTGAAGGTGCACGCTGGTTTGTGCATGAACAGATTAGAGCCCGTCGTCAGTTACTGAGGTGTATAGGACATCTCGCGCCGGGTAAGAAGAGATCCGTGCTGAGCTGCATGTTTATGTTGCTCAGCAGGCAAATATGAGAGGTTAGTCCACACAGACGCACTGTACAATAAAAGGGCTGCATCGTAAAGACAAAGCCAGGCAAGTTCAGAATGATGTTCTTATGTGAGCAAGTGTAACGCAACAACTTTGCGTTGATTATTTTGCAATGTTTTCCATTGCAATATGCTTTTTAATATAATAATTTAAAACAGTGAGAAACAAAGGGAAAGATGAGCAAACTGTTTATGTCCAATGATTACTGTTATCTAATCACATATGGTGAAAATTATGGGTTTATCAAGGCAGTGTTAGAATTCTCTGTGAAATATTGTAAATATTATATGATTGTTAATTCCAAGTATATATTGTGATGGGAGTTCTCTTTGTTTCGAACCTTTTGAAAATTGTTATTTGAAAAAAATTTTGTATTTATTTGAAATATTTTAATTAAAATGCATTTTCATTAAATGCTGTTTTATTCTAATTTATTATTAATTGAATATTTTATAGATTGGATATTTTTCATATTTATCTTTATTTAAAATATTTAGCAAATTTAATTATTAATATATTTGTAGTTTTATAAAGTATGTTTTATTAAATTTTTCTGGGAAAAAAAGACTTTATTCTAATTAATAATGTAGTTTTATAAAGTATGTTTTATTAAATTTTTCTGGGAAAAAAGACTTTATTCTAATTAATAATTAAAAAAAATGTTTATAACTTTCAACTTTTTAAAATTTAGTTATTAATATATTTGTAATTTTATAAATTTGAATTTAACTTATTTAAATGAATATACTATTTTAGATTATTATCTTCAATTAAAATGTATATTCATTTAAATTTTAATCATTAATATTTGTAATTTTGTAGATATTTTTATGAATTTAATAAATTGTCATGCCTCAATTTTAATGTAAGCTTCATTTATATAATTATTTATTTACTTTTTTTATTATTATTATTATTAATTTTTTTTTTTTCAGTCCCTTTTTTGTAAATCTACATAGATATTACTGTCTGTTATGTTGATAATGACTGCATGCAACCATGCAAGGTCACCCGAGTCCTTGTGTTCTTTGAGAGCTGTAGTCCATTCCTGCCTCTTAATTGGATGTTCCTTTTCTCTTTAGGTTACCTAATTTGTTTATTAAGAAGTCTATTAGTGGTCTACTATAATAGGCTACAAAATACTCCATTTCATAGGGGTTTCTCCACCTTGTGGTACTCAGTGACACGTTTAGTGACAAATTGATGATATTTTTGGCTTTTAAAGTTAATAAAATGCAACTGACCTTCTGAACTCAGGTGGTGAATTGTTTTAAGGTTGACTCAGAAGATCAGAGTCTTTAACCTGTTATATAAGCGGAATGAAAGCAAGACTTACCAGAACTTCTCTTAATTTACCAGAACTCAGTACTGCTAATCCCAGAGAAGTCTTTTTTTATGTTGGAAGACAAATCTATTAGACTGTCTTTATATTAATCCCAGAGAAGTCTTTTTTTTATGTTGGAAGACAAATCTATTAGACTGTCTTTATATTTGAACACCTTTTTTGAAGAAACCTCAAAATAAACACAGGAAACATGGTGGAAAATAGCCAGTCATTCCACATATGCTGCCAATTTCTGCTGTCTTTGTGTGCAGTTGCTGGGTTGTTCCGTTTTCTAGATGTGTTTTGTTGAAGATGATGACTTCATCAAATGCATTCAATCATTTGATGCATGTGGACACCTTTGTGTTGGGTTTGGACATGCAAGACGTGTAGTTTGGACAAAATCCACCTGCCAACTCCATATTCCAGTTCAAATAGAATCAGAGATATTTCCTTTATAAATGTGTCATCAATCATAAAGGAATCTCATAAGTCACTTAAACTCCAGTATTAAGACGCACATATACATGTCTGTACACTGACCAGCCAAAACCTGATTAGCGTTTTCTGACGACCGTCTTAGTCGTGTAGGACAGCCAATGAGAAGCTCTGGGATTTTTAAACAGGGCATCGCAGGTCAGTGACACACTAAAACAGGCTGATGGATGAACAGACATCCAATCAGGAGAGAAGCATTGACTGTCCTTCAGTAGCTGAGACTTCGTCAGAGAGACTGAGCTGGATTCTGTATTATATCAGGAACCCTAAAGGGTGCAAAGTGGTTTTGATCTCGAGTTTCATCTTGATTTTTAATTTGAATTGGATGTATATATATTAGAAATCAGGTCTCATGGCTCCTGGAATATTAGGGATTGTTTTGGCTGCAAGTAAAGGTATTTTCACAAATCTTTGATTTATTGCTCACTTTTTCAGAACAGATCAAACAGATAATGAACGTACGTCTTTGTCGGTCACTTTATAAATCTTTTATGTTCTTTTTTTTTTTATTCTCTCCAGAAATCCCTGTAGAAGCTCACGCAGAAATGGGGCGAAAGGAGGGCGACTATGATTGGAAAAAGAGCACGGATAACATCCAGGATGTGTTTGAATTCATGGAGGTGCTCGGATCGTAAGTACACATTTAGTTCTTATTATTATTCATTTGATAAGCTTAAGTTTTTGGAAGTAAATATATCCTTACAGAATTTATGTCACAGATGCAATTTTATTTTAACAAAGTACACCGTAAAAAAAAAAGAAAAAAGACTTTTCGAAGTAGTAAATGAATCAAAGATGATTGGAGTATGTTGGAGTACATTTTACGAGATTTCATTTCATTTGAAAATTGATTACGGTAATTAAAAATTTTCTTTGTAATTTTTAAAAAAAGTTTAATTATTATTAAACTTATAAAAGTGTAATTATTTGTAAAAAGAAATTCTAGTAACTTAGTAGTTAAAATTGTTGTAGAAACAATTTTTACTTAGAATTTGCTAGTAAATTTTACAATTAGAATTACAAAGAAACAGCAAGTAACAGATTGAATTAAACGTGAAATTTTAAAGTAGAAAGACTGACATAATATTTTTTTTTTGTAAAACATGCACCAATAATCTGTTTTATTTACATCTTTGAAAAAAGTATTTTTTATAGTTTAAATCTTTTTTTACAGGTTAAATAGATTTTTTTTTCCCAGTGTAGTTTAAATGTACTTATAGATAATAAATAAGTATATAAAATAATTTTTAGATAAGAAAGTGTAAAAGTTTTTTAAAAAGTACATAAAAAAATTCATTTATATTGCACATTTTTGCTCCTCAAAAAATATTTTAAGTGTGTTAGCGACATTTCCAAGAAAGCTGTTTTTGCTCACCCTTGCACCCGGTAAAGGATTGACTGCGGTTTACACTGGCCTTTAGTGGTTTATGGTAATTCAAAGTTTAAAGTCTTGGCATTTGGGAGATTAGCGGTTCATTCAGAAAAAGCTCATAAGCATTCAGCTTTAACTGAGTCTTGACGTTTTGAGCCTTGTTTTGTGATTTGCAGCAATTTGATAAAGAAAATAACTTACCGAATTAAATGTGTTTGTGATTTTATTGGTATTTATATTTATTTTTATTAAGTTTAATACGCAGAGCCATGTAAACCTTTCGCAGACTGATTCCATTGAAAAGTGTAACACTACTGGTCTGTGATGATGATGATGATGATGATGATGATATCAAAACGTTGATCATTTAAACATCGACTCAAACAATTGCAATCTATTTGACCAGCCAATAGGAGGCAGATCCTCTCTGAAAACATTATTTCAGTTCTGTTTGTTGACGCTTCATCACCTTGAATAAAAATGAATTATGATTTAGATTGTGAATAAGCTGTTTAAATGTGTAATCTCAAATCCATTATCCCATCTGAGCAACTTAACAGGTCTCAGACGGTAAAGCAGACACCGGTGATCCGGCCCTGCTGTCCTGAATGGGTTGTGATGTCATTGCGGGTGCAGAAAGCTGACTAGACCATGAGCTCAGCAGACATGAGCAGCTGTACATTTTCTTTGCTGACTGTACAGCGATCCCCAAGCAGAATAATGTTTCGTCAAGGCTGTTGTCCATGAAGGCAGACACTATGAGATCAGCACAAGAGTCAGAAACAGTTATTTGGGACCTTATCATGTTTCCATTCATGACTAAATGATCAGCTACAGTGGGTCTTTGTTTGATTGGCTGATGTTGAGTTTTATTCAGTCTGTGCACTCAGAAAAAAAAGGTACAAAAGCTGTGACTGTGGTTGTACCTTTTCAAAATATACACTTTTGTACCTTTTAGGTACTAATATGTACACTTTAGGTGTATGGACCCTTTAGGTCCAAGTTGTACCTTTTGAAAAGATCCCGCCCCAGTGACAGCTTTTGTACCTTTTTTTCTGAGAGTGCAGCATTCAGGTCACCCTGCGTCTGTCGTTCTCATTGAATTGGTCTGTAGGTGAATCAAGGGTAAAGCACAGGTTAAGACACTTCCAGACCGGGGTGTGTTAATCGCTTTGGCAGACAAGAACAGGGATCACAGGCGTCAGGGAACGGCTAACGGGATAGAGACAGATTTGCAATAATCTACCGGACATGGCCTGCAATGTGCTGTTTATTGTTTTGATGCTGATTTTATTTTTTATTTTTTTATTTTGTGTGTGTGTGTGTATGTACGTTATTATACTTGATTATTTTCATGAATTAAGGCAAGACACCCCAGGTGAATATGGTAAAAATGTAACTAACAAATATGACTATACTCTCCCACTTGATTGATGAAATGAATAATTGCATTTTTGTTTTTTGTTGTTTTTTGGTATTAAGTTTTCTCAAATGTTATGTGTAAACGAGGTATTATCTAATTACATATGTGCTACTTTGCATACATTTCCAGAACAGTAATCTTAACATTGAATATCTGAACATTCCTGTTTCATTTTTTTGACATAAAAAGAAAAAAATAACCAATTTTCACTCAGAATAAATAATAAATTTCAAAAATATTACAAAGAAATGGCAAGTAGCATTAACATTAAACATTAAAATTTTGAAGATGAAATACTGAATTTCTTGTAAAACGTACTGCAATAATCTTTGCTTTATTTACAACTTCGAAAAATCTCTTACAGTGTCGTTACAGAAGGGATTTTTGATATCTCTTTTTCTCACTCCATAAATTATATAAATCATAAAATACTGTCAATATCCAGAAAAAAAGTATTTTCATCATATTTTAGGAATAAAATGTATAAAATGTCCCTGACAATTTTCAAGCGACAGCTGAAAACTCATCTCTTTAAACGCTACTTGACTTCATCTTAAAAAAAAAAAAACTTTTTCTTTCTCTTTATTTTTTCCTTCCCTTTTCTAGCTTGTACTTATTTGAACAATGCCTAAAACTTGGTATTTCAAGCACTTCCTGTGTCTGTTTGCCTCTTTAAGAAGAATCACTTTATGTATTCCCCAATTGTAAGTCGCTTTGGATAAAAGCGTCTGCAAAATGACTAAATGTAAATGTGTGTCTGTTTCTTTAAGAAGAATCGCTTTATGTATTCCCCAACTGTAAGTCGCTTTGGATAAAAGTGTCTGCAAAATGACTAAATGTAAATGTAAAATCAGTATAAAAACCTTCAGAGTATAGAGAGGAATAAAACTGTATGTATATAAGCACTACTGAAGTGGAGAAAAAACAACAACTAATTTTGAGAAAATGGCCTTTAAAGATATGTATTGTAATTGAAAATCACTTTGTCCTCAAATATTAGGTGTGAATTAAAAACCAAAAATCTGACTTTACAATTCACACAGGTCCTATAAAGCGAGATAATGATCTAGTTTCAGGTCTAGAGAGCTCTGTCACAACCGGCCCTTGCCTGTGGGTGTTCGTGACACCAGCGGGGCATTATGGGCCGTGGGGAGTTGATCACAGTGGTTTCAACTGACAAAAACAACTTGAATTAAACTCCCAAAACCCCTCAGCAGGCTTCTATTGGACCCATCAGGATGAAGTACGGCATCTAAAATTGGCTTATGTTGGTGAGCCAGAGATTCTGTGAGGAAAAATCATGTTTTTATGTATTTCATTGGCAGTTTTCTGGGCACATTCTGTGCACTGACCTTCAGTTTGAGCTATATTTGGTTTTTATTATTTATTTATTCATACATTCATTGAAATCCATGGTGGTTACTGAATTCAGGACTTTCTAAAGGATTTTTCACTCATGACTGTGAGTGAAGGAAAACACGCTTTTGCATTCAGTGCAGGAATATGGTGTTGTGGGAATATGTGCTAGATGCTGGCGGTGTCAGGGAGACGGTTGTTTCGTGCCGCTTCATTTGTGCGTGGGAGGCTGAGATTGATTGTCGGAAGCCATGTGTGATGTAGCACTTCTTTTGTAATAGGCGTGATTTCAACCAGGAGTCCAAAGCTTTACCAATTCAGTGTTATCTCAATGAATACCTACACTGCAAAAATTGCTTATGTTTTAAGTAGCACGTATTATAGAAATTTTATACAGTTAAAAATAATACATTTAGTGAGGTGTACACTCAAAATACACTGAAGATATATATTTTAATACTTATTTTAAGTAGTAAATGCTATTAAAAAAATGTTATACAATTAAAAATAATACATTTAGTAAGATTTACCCACTAAATATTAAGAGTATATATCTTAAAAAAAATATTACAGTGTATTTTAAGCAGTAAATGTTATTAAAATATTTTATATATATTTAGTGAGGTTTACATTCAAATTATACTGTATTATTTTCAAGATATATTCTCTTAATATTTATTTTAAGTAGTAAATGTTCTAAAAAAAAAAATGTCTACATGTCCCCATGTCTACAGTATTTGTATGTGTATCATCAAATGTGTTTACCTGATAAAATCAATTGCACTAATAGTAATTGCTTCACACATTATTTCATCTCCTCAGAGCCCTGGCCACTTTCACATGTACCTTTCACATGCTGGCAACGCTACATGCACTTCTAGCGGTTATTAAATAGATGGCTTGCATTGCGGCGCTGAGGTCTCGACAAAGGTTTAAAAGGTCACATCTTCACCTTCATTAAAACCTGCTTTGCTCTCAGGGGGAAGAGCCACACCAGCATCACATAAACCAGGATCATGCTCTCTCTCTCAGATCCATGGAGAAAAACATTATCCCAGGTAATTGCACATTTGACCTTACCTCATCTTTCTTTCTCTGCTTTCTCCAGGGGAGCATTCTCAGAGGTCTTCATGGTGAAGGAGAGAAAAACAGGGAATCTTTTTGCTATGAAGTGTATGAAGAAGAAAAACAAAAGGGACGTCAACCTGGAGAATGAAATCGCCGTGTTGAGGAAGTAAGACTGGATGAAACCAACTGTGTGTAAAATCTTACAGGAAGAGAAAATGAGAATTTGCTGAAAATGTACTCACCCTCAGGCCATCCAAGATGTAGATGAGTTTGTTTCTTCATCAGAATAGATTTGGAGAAATTTAGCATTGCATCACTTGCTCACTAATGGATGCTCTGTAGTGAATGGGTGCCGTCAGAATGAGAGTCCAAACAGCTGATAAAAACATCACAGTAATCCACAAGTAATCCACACCACTCCAGTCCATCAGTTTACATCTTATGAAGTGAAAAACTGCTTGTTTTTAAGAAACAAATCCATCATTAAGATGTTTTTAACTTCAAACCGTCGCTTCTGGCCAAAACACGAGGCCATAATCCATAAAAACACACTGAAAAAGTCCATCTCCTGTTGTCCTCTCACATCAAAATCCACTCACATATCTGTTTAGAACTTGTAAACTGTGCTTGATCTGTGCATATTTCTCTCCTGATTCAGATGAGACGACTTTTTCAATGGACAAAGCGTTGTTATGGAATATGAGGAATCATATTTTAGCTCGAGGCAACGGTTTAAAGCTAAAACATCTTAATGATTGATTTGTTTCGTACAAACATGCAGCTTTTCACAGTATGTTAATTGATGGACTGGAGTCGTGTGGATTACAGCTTGGAAGGAAACAGAGAGTGAGAATCAAATCAAATCCAATAAGAACATTGAAAATGCATGTTCAACAACATGTATCCAACGTTAAACCGACATAACCATCTTCTAACTTATTAATCTGTTGTCATATAGGATCCAACATGACAATGTGGTTTGCTTGGAGGATTTCTATGAAAGTCGGACGCATTACTACCTGCTCATGCAGCTGTAAGCACCTTTATTTGTATTAACACCCACTGAAACCCGTTACTTCAAATGTCTTTGTGTCTTAATAGCATGCTGTTACATTGCTCATATCCCGTCAGCGTTTCAGGTGGTGAACTGTTTGACCGCATCCTGGACCGGGGCATGTATTCAGAGGCTGATGCTAGTCTGGTCATCAGACAGGTGCTGGAGGCAGTCAGCTACCTGCACAAAAACGGCATAGTCCACCGCGACCTCAAGGTACAGAGTCGCCACATTCACACGAACATATGCATATGCAATACTACAGATAAACCACAAAACATGGACTTTCTGCGTCTGTATTCTCTCTACAGCCAGAGAATCTGCTCTACTACAGCCCTGATGAAAACTCTAAGATCATGATCAGTGATTTTGGCCTCTCTAAGATGGAAGATAATGGCATCATGTCCACGGCCTGTGGGACTCCAGGATATGTCGGTAAGAATGATGTCAAACAAACGGGGTTTTAAACAGCCAGTGAATGTCAAAGCACAAGAGACACATCTATAAAACTATTTATTAAAATTATATGATTGTATTTAATGAATCACTTAATCGACACATGAAACTGTACATATAATTCCTTAATACAGCATGCAAAGTAGGAATATCACTAGATACAAACATTTGTGACCCTGGACCACAAAACCAGTCTTAAGTGTCAATTTTTCGAAATTGAGAATTATACATAATCTGAAAGCTGAATAAACAAGCTTTCAATTGATGTATGGTTTGTTATGATAGGACAATATTTGGCCGAGATACAACTATTTGAAAATCTGGAATCTGAGGGTGCAAAAAAATCAAAATATTGAGAAAATCGCCTTTAAATTTGTCCAAATGAAGTTCTTAGCAATGCATATTACTAATCAAAACTGAAGTTTTGATATATTTACGGTAGGAAATTGACTAAATATCTTCATGGAACATGATCTTTACTTAATATCCTAATGATTTTTGGCATAAAAGAAAAATCTATAATTTTGACCCATACAATGTATTTTTGGCTATTGCTACAAATATACCCCAGCGACTTAAGACTGCTTTTGTGCTCCAGGGTCACATTTGGCTTGCACTTATCCACCTTGGGAGCTTAAGCAGAATTCTTCATGCATTTTAGCTTTACCATAAATGTGCCGTATAAAATGTACAGAAAAGTTCTAAAAAGTGCTGTTTTAACATCATCTGTGCACATGTAAAATTTACGAGAATATGAAAAAAATATGTTTAGGATTCTTACAACTAACATTATCACACATAATAGCCTCAGTTGATACACCTATATTACTTAAACTCTTCTCTGTTGATGCCCAGTCTAATTTTCCATGATGCTCATAATTATCATAATTGCTCAACTCATGTAAACTTTCAACATTTAACACCATAAAGACAGGTATATTGTCTGTTGTGACCAAGTCATACAATATCTCAAGTTTCTCTAGACGATCATCAGCTGTGCATATGCAGTGATCCAGCCAAGATGTTGCATTCCATGCTTCACTGATATATGTATAACTATCCATTGGTAACAATTTTTGCCTAGATAAAACCAACTTGCTATCTTGGCAAAACCTAATTAGATGTTGACCTAACAAAGAGTTCTCATCAGATATATTGGCATTCATGTCCCCTACTACAAATATACATGCATATACACATTCCTTGATAAAAGAACTTGAAAAAGGAAGCCTACTGATATATTCATCTTCATTTTGACAACATCCATAAGGAGTATACACATTCAAAATTACAAAAGCATTCTTATTATGTTCCACTTTAATTGTTACACACCAGTCCACAATATCGGCATTGTCCATATTATGACAATTTTATAGAGACAAAGAAAGTTATTATATCTGGTTAATACTTAGTAGATTAAAAAACATAGTAGTATTATTTAACTGCTATAGTATTTGTACATATATTAATATGCTTTAATTTGATAACTTTTCTTTTTAATTATAGTTAAAATTTTAGGCATTTTGATTAAATATTATGAAAACAAGTGTTATTTTAGTATTATTTATAAACTGTATAAATATATAAAATAATATTTATTAATATCTATTAATGCAGTACGGTATTTATATATACATTAATATGCTTTTATTTTAATATTTTCAGTTTTCATTTTAATTTTAGTTAAAATTGTAGGTATTTTGATAAAAGATAATAAAAATAAAAGTTATTTTTGTATTTTTATACAGTATACTATTTATAGTATTTATTATTATTTATTAATATAGTGTTCATTCATATTAATATGCTTTTATTGTTAATATTATTTCAGTTTTCATTTTAATTTTAGTTTAGGTTTTAGACACACCCTCGTTTTGTACTTCTAATAAGTGACCGTTGTTTTGAGCTCTCATTAAAGTGATTATTACGTTTTACATATGGTTATTTTTTATGCAAAATGCATTGATTCGCTACAGGAGGCCTTTGTTCACCCCCCGGAGCAGTGTGAGACACTTTTTATTATGGATGGGCGCTTTTTATTTAACTTCTTTTGGACTGATGCACTGCAACACCCGCTGAGTGCCATTAAACAGCTTGAAAGATCAAAGACAATTTTTAAAATAACTCCGACTGGATTAATCTGAAAGAAGAAAGTCATATACACATAGGATGCCTTGAGGGCGAGTAATTTATGGGCTAATTTTCATTTTTGGGTGAACTAACCCTTTAAGTGCTTTTCTATATGTTTTTTTGTTGTTGTTAGTTTTAATATTTCTATTTAGCTTTCATTTATTTTTATTTAAGTTTAAATTAGGATTTATGACAATTTTAAATGTTGCCTTTGCAAATAACTGAAATAAAATAAGTTGAAGTTGAAGCTTTTCATCTAATATTTATATTTAATTTAGTTACGCTTTATTTCAATTAACAAAAATTATTTTTAATAGTTTTAGTTGTAGTTAACAACACTGATTTAAAAAAAATATTGCACAATACATCCAAGGACATTTAAGAGAATAAAAAAGGTCAATTTTAAAACCAAGTTGTTTCTAATAATCTGTATTTCCTCACAGCCCCTGAAGTATTGGCCCAGAAACCCTACAGCAAAGCCGTTGACTGCTGGTCTATTGGAGTCATCACCTACATCCTGTAAGTCCCTTCCTAGTTGGGATGTCATTTCTAAGAAACCTTTTTTTTTTTTTTACTATATGTGCTCCACAAGTGAGTTGGACATTAAACAGCACCGCTATTTACAGAGAGTGATAAACAGATGCCAAGTTCTTAATTTAGAAACCTAAAGCTGGCTGTTTGTCAAAACTGACAGATTAGCAGCAGTTTGAGTCAGAATGAGTCACTGGTTCACCAAAGACATTTAGCCATGCTTTTTAACACCACAATGTACTCCTGTAGGTCTCTCAGATAGATGGCGCCCCCTGCTGGAAGTTTCCATTCATTTATTTTGCTGTATCTTCACAGTCTCTGTGGATATCCTCCTTTCTATGAAGAAACGGAGACTCGTCTCTTTTCTAAAATCATGAAGGCGCAGTATGAGTTCGACTCGCCCTTCTGGGATGATATCTCTGAGTCTGGTTAGCATCCTATACTTCCCTACTGCTAAATCATCTCATATGATTCTGTAAAACACACCTGTAACTAGAAGCCTTTAACCGCATGTATAATTATTATCTCTGTAGCAAAGGACTTCATCCGCAACATGATGCAGAAGAATCCTAAGATGCGTTATGATACAGAACAGGCTCTCGGACACCCCTGGTGAGTGACCACACGACTCTTTTAAAGCTTATGAGCCTTAATGGAGATCTTTGTTATGCTTCGTTTATGTATCAGACATCTCAGAAATACAAAACAAATGAGATATTGTTGACACAGAAGAGTATAAAGCTATAAAATTATGGATATTATAGTGCAGATAATTTGCAGTGTCATTATTGTATTGTGTCATAATTTGTCATTATTGCTAACTAAAACTATTAAAAATAATTTTCAGTCAGAAAATTAAGCAGAAATTAAATAAAAATATTAGATGAAAAAATAACCTTAAAAGCTTAAAATGATTAATTAAGTATTTTTTGGTAATTGAAATGAAGCAGAAATAAAATACTATATTAATATGAGATGAAAAATTTAAGTTTAAAAAACTTAAAATGATTAACAATAATTTTCAGTGATTGAAATGAAGCAGAAATAAAATAAAATATTAATATTAAATGAACAAATAAGCTTAAAAAACTTAAAATTATTTACAATTATTTTAAGTAATTGAAATGAAGCAAAAAATAAAATGAAACAAAATATAAACATTAGATGAAAAAATTAAGCTCAAATTTAAAATGATTAAAATTATTTGTTGGTAATTGAAATGAAATAAAATGAAAAACGTAAACTTAAAAAAATTAAACTAAAATTAAAAATGTTGCATTGGGAACTAACTGAAATAAAAAATAAGTTGAAGTACTAAAATTACTAAAACTCAGATAAAAAAATAAAGTTAAATAAAAGTATTTAAAAAAAACACAAACTAATAAAACTGACAAAAACGCATAACAAAATTACTAAAACTTAAATTCAAATGAAACAAACAAAAGCTTATTTAAAAAGTTAACTCTATAATAGTATAAAAAATAATATTAAAATAACTGATAATTCAGTCTTAATTTGATGGGAGACACTGAGTTCATATTGAGATCTCAGACTTTGACTTTGCAAATCTGAGCACAGTTTGAGACAATGTTGAGATGTCTTCTGAAACTTTAGCTGAGACACATATGAGGTTACACATATGGGTCTTTTTTCTCAGACTTAATCAAAAGTCTCCATTTGCTCTTCATTAAATCTCATTGCTGTGCATGAGAAACAACCAGAGAACCCCACAATCCAGAATTGTTCAGATTAAACAATTTATTCCTGTTTTAGAGTCTGGTTAAAACTGGAAACAAAAATCCTTCTGTTGTCCACGAGCTCTGGTTTTAAATCCAGCTTTGTGCTGCAGGATTCTAGGAAAGACGGCCCGGAGTCAGGACATCTACCACTCCGTCAGTGAGCAGATCCAGAAAAACTTTGCCAAGTCCAAGTGGAAGGTAAGGTCATGTTTCATAACTCGGTGTATTCTCGGATTAGAGTTTGTCTCCTGTGGTTTCGTCTCAGTTGGGTTTTTCAGATGACCTCCGGCCTGATTACACAATTCAGCTTTAAATATGAGTGGCTGATTTGGTCACCGGTCTTGCCTTTAATTGCTCCATCTGCGTGAATATCTGGAACAGACCAGTTTCAGTATGTTTTAGCAATCTGATTTATACTTTGAGACATTTAAAGCTGCAGTGAAGTATTTTCTTGTAATCAAATCACTTGCCTAGAAAAAGGATTTATTTGACATTTTATGGATTTATTTTACATAAATTTGTCCCCTTTTAATGGCCACCATGTTGATTAACTCAAACTCTGATGTTTTTTTCAGAGAATGTTAACTTGTGACATTGCACACCAGTCTGAATCCCACAATGCAATGCAACACACTCAGTTTTACCTTCTATTATTGACAATAAAGTTTTATTGAATTTTGAACTTTATTGAATTGACAATAAAACAGACTTTGACTTTTTTGACTATTATACTACCAAAAGTGATATACGGTACCAAATCTTAACACATTTGTACACAAAATTAAATGAAGATAACCATTTTTATTTCAAACTGCATGCTGCTTTTTGAATTAAACATGCAACTTGATAAGGTCATCTGACAATAATTTAGCATACTGTTAAAACATTTATCGTTGCATTATGCTTTCTGTTTCACATGCAGTTTTGAAAAAAATAGTTGATTGGCTGTTTTATTTATTTTTTTAAGAAATTTGTATTTTTTTTTTTTAAATATGAATTAAATTGATCAAAAGTGACATTCAAAAGTGACATTGTCATTTCAAATGTTACAAAATATTTTTTATTTCAAATAGATGTTGTTCTTTTGAACTTTCTATTCATGAAAAATCCTGAAAAAAAAAATCACGGTTTCTCTGAAATTAACATTCAACATTGATAATGAGAAGAAATGATGAAATAATAAGAAATATGGTTTCTTGAGCAGCAAATAAGCATATTAGAATGATTTCTGAGGACACTGACGACTGGAGTAATGATGCTGAAAATTCAGCTTTGCATCACAGGAATAAATTACATTTTAAAATATATCACAATAGAAAATAGGTATTTTAAATTGTAAAACTATTTCACAATATTACTGGTTTTACTGTATTTTTTATCAAATAATTACAGCCTTGGTGAGCAGAAGAGTCTAAAACATTAAAATTCTTGCAAAATTCTAGTGTATATTGCACAATATTTATTTATAACTATTTTAATATAGTTTTAATAGCCATTATATTTGGAAAGGATCCATTATTAGCACACTGCTACGTGCATACTGTGCAGTATATACTCAGTATGGTGTAATTTAAGTAATGAGCCCAGAAAAAGAAAGAATTGCTACTTACAGTATTTCACTGCCATTTCATTGTCACACTGGTAATTGAAGATCAAGCTTAATGCACTGCATTATGGGACACAATGTAGTAAGCTCTGTTTATATACTGCACATTATGGCAAAAGTGGGTCTTCATACAGTAAAATTTGCATGCATAACCAAACATTTAATTTTTTGTGCACTATTAAAATGCATTGATTGTTTTAACTTTACGTCATGTTTCAATATAAACATTTGCTGTTAGCTTGTTTAGTTGTTTCCTGCACTCTACTGACCGTCTGAAATCATGATCTCCTCACTCCAGCAAGCCTTCAACGCTACAGTGGCCATTCACCACATGAAGAAACTGCAGCTGGCCCACTCTGAGGCCTGTGTCCATCTGAAACAGACGTCTGTGCCTGCGCCTGTGCCCGAGATCAAGGTCATCGCAACCTCCACACCTGAATCTGTCCGCAAGAAGCTGTTCACTGAGACCCCCGAACCAAACGGCAACATAGCCAGTAATCAGATGAACGTGCCGTCTGGCTCCACCGAGTCAAAGAGTCCGTATCACCCGGTCCGGGTCAGTCACAGCGAGACCACCCATGTTGGTACCCTCACCATTGCAGAGAAGAGCAAACATGTGTATCACTCGGAGCCAGCAGACCTAAATGGGTATGTATTTAAGTTTAAATTATAGAAAACATGACCTTTGTTTGATTATTTGAGCTAAAACTGTAACACTCTACGTTTGATAACTAAGCTGTGAAAATGTGTTAATTCAGAAACCACCATTCTTATAAGGTCACAGTTGTGACTGCATTAACATACAACCTTCTACATTTACATACCTGCTGGAAAAAAAATGCTTAAACCAGTCTAAGCTGGTTTGATGGTCTTAGCTGGTTTAAACTGGTCTTCCAGTCTGGCCAAGATGGTGTAAAACTAGCAAACAGACCAGACTGGGACACCAACTAAGAACAGTTTTCAGCAACTTGGTGGTGACGTTGTTATTAATTTCACATTCGAGAAGGCTAGCCAATTATGATTGACATCTTAAAGGTACAGTACCAGAAACAAACTGGTCAGAGAGAATGTGGAAAATGATGTAAGACTAAATTATGATGTTTTTGGTTCAAGAAACTAACATTATTAGTGGATATTGTGAGTGTTTTAGTTTACCAGGTTTTAAATAGCACACAGGGTTTAAATAGCACATTACCTTTAAATCTTATTTTCAGTGTTGTTATTGTTAACTGAAACTTTTCAAAAGTGTTTTTGTTGAAGTAAAGCTGAAATAAAATGAAATATAGATGTTAGTTGAACTTAAACACATTTCACTTAATTGCCAACACTTGTAATTTTAATTAGTTTTTTAATGTGCTGAAATTGCTAAATTGCTACCCTTTTTACAGTGTTGTTATTGTTAACTAAAGCCTTTTTTTAATCTGTAATTGAAATGAAGCCGAAATAAAATAAAATATAAATATTAGATTAAACTTAAAGGGGTCATATGATGCGATTTAAATTTTTACTTTCTCTTTAAAGTGATACAAGCTCTTGGTGCATAAAGAAGATCTGTAAAGTTGCAAAGACTAAAGTCTCAAATCCAAAGAGATATTCTTTATAAAAGTTAAGAGTCAGCCAAACAGAGCCTATCACACAACACACTCGCAAATAACACCGTATTCAAGGCAGAAGCGATTACATGTTAGGTGCTGAACCTCAGACTTTGTATTTTCCCTTGAGGTTTTACATTATCAAGGTCAATTAATCTGTCTGTATTAAAACATATGGAGCAGGGGTCCGTGTTACTGGACACTTGTGTAAGGAGTATTGGGAGTTTTGTACATATAGTCTGTGATGCATGGCTAGTTTGTAATGTGCAATATTGTGTACCGCAGTAATTCAATTGGGTAAAACACTTTTGCTTCACTGTAATTATTGATCATAGATTGTATATTGCTGGAATAAGAAATAAGATTCCAGTTGTTTTTTTGTTTTTTGGTAATTTAACTAGAGTTAATGTTTATTTTTCTAATGCAGAAATTATTATTGTATGTTTATCCATTATATATTTTTGTCATAATAAAACCGATAAAAAATTATTTAACGCCTTTTCCCACCACCATAGTAAGTCTAGCCCTTGATTTGTGCATGCAGAACTCTACCTGACACACATGGACTTTACTGTTAGAAATACTGTTTTGTGACTAATTATCTTGTAAGAGATTATAATGAAGTGTCCTGTAAGCTACAGAAAAGGTTTATGTTTTTGTAGGCTGCTACTGTCCATGCTTTGTGCAATATTTTTTACCAATAAACCCTCATACATCACTTTGATTTCTCAATGGTTTAATTTTTGTGTTGCATTTTGTACATTTTTTTTTTTTTTTTTTGGAGGCTTAGGTTTAAAACCTGTTATTTTTAGACTGACATGACTTTGGAAACTATAGTTCTCTCCTTAAATATGAAGAGGTCAAGCAGATTAATGAATTAATCCAAATTTCACAAAAAGCTTATGGACGTAATTATAAATCAGACATTGAAGGGAGTTGCTGTTTTTGTCACTCTTCTGAGGAAGATGCCATTCACTTGTTTTGGTAATGTGCCCACACAAAGAAATTTTGGTCAGATTTTTTTAATGTTAATCCAATCTCATTTTGTAAGTGACCTTTCTTTCTGTTTTAAAGATGTTTTTCTTTTCTTTTCTGGATTTGTTTGACTATTCAAAAGAGAATATAAGTATATACATATACACTTACATATACAGTATAAACATATATATGCCTATTGCCTACATATATACATACATTAATCAGTGGCGTTCCGTCCATATAAACTGCGAATGCTCCGCATACCCAGGCCATTTGAGAGAATAAGTTCACGGGATAATTCATATAAACATGATTATAAGTTGATCCCTTGTCATTTGAAATGTAACTTAAAGCTTAAAGAGTTAGGAATAAGTAAGTACAATGATTTATTTGCCAAAAGGCAGCAATTTTCTTTAAATCTTCCAGTTGCGTTGTTTCGGCAAGCGGATTCTCTGCAGCTTTCTCGCCTCCGCTCTGTTGCTGTGACTGGTCAGGATTGTAGCGCGTTCTCAGTGTTTTGCTGGCCTGCGGCTGATTTAATGAGCAAGGTAAGCTGTCAGCAAAGAACATACATTTGTTATATATACATACTATATATACACAAAGCTCTGTTAATCCTAAAGCAGTCAAAACTGTCTCTATATTCATCCTATGTCCTCTTAAGGTGCAAATTTATTACTTAAAAAACAACAACCTGCAAACACATTTGTATGTGTAGGCTATACTTTCTTTCTTTTTTCTTTGTTTCGTTTTTATAACTGTACTGCCTTAATGGTTTGATGTTTTGTACTGTTTAATACAAAAGAAACCAGAAATGATTCGCGATACGCGCTCCGAAATCCCGATCTGAATCAAAACATTCGCTATAGTTTCGAAAAGCTCCGTTGGATTCACCCATCCCTATGTGCTTCTTAAAATCATTGCAAGCGATGTCGAAATTCGAAAATGAATGGCTCTTTTGGACTGGTTTTTGCTACTGGATAGCTTGAAATGAATGATCGAAGTCACGAGTTTTTTTGTTTGAATCAATCGCAGCGGTTCCAGTGTACGTTAGCTAAATGACTCACTCAATTGAATCAGTTTGTCTGTTCTTCTGCTTTTTTAATCGACTGTCAGCACTACTACTGGCTTAGTTCGCTAGTTTTAGGACATTAATTGAAATAAGCGAAGAAAGTATGATGTTTACAATTCAAATATCCATATTTCCATTCCGAACTGCTTTCCGCGTCCAAACACCCAACACAAATCTAGGAACATCTTCAGGTGAGGTAAGCGGTTTACTGCTAACTAGTGAAACACAACATTAATATGACGAGCTGCACCTCAAAATACGTGTTAGATGGTAACATTGTGCATTATGATCGAGTTTGTATCTCAATTCACTATATTTTAAATAGTTTGACCTGCAATTCAGTTGATGACAGTTCAATAGGAAATAAGTTGAAAGCATCCAGTCTCTCAAATATTTGAAATTATTGTTGTATCTGATTGTATTAGTCTATATAGAGTGATAGTCAATGTAAAAACGAGCAAATGTTTGAGATATTATGGGGGTCCAGTACTCAAAGGTCGAGACCCGCTGCTGTGAAGGACATGTTTAGTCAATGGGGAAACTTTGAGAATTTTTTTAGAAGTGCAACTTAAAAATATTTTGAAATGTAAAGTATTTAATTTAATTTACTTTTTTTAAATCTAACTTTTTAATTTGTTTATATACCTATTTTTTTTTAATCGATTTTAACCTGTTCTAGCCAAGAATTCGATATGTAAATGAATGATCTTATTTGTCTGCTCTTAAACTCACTTTAAATATATAAACCAATTTTTTAAATTCATTTTAGCCTGTTCTTGGCATGAAAATAGTCCTTTCTTTACCTTTTATTTTATTTGTCATCTATATGTTTTATTTTCCAATATGTAAATTAATCTGATATAGCTGGTATGTCTGTTCTTAATTTCCCTTTAAATGATTATTAATTTGTTTGTACACCTATTTTTGTATTGATATACTCTTTACTTGTCATGAAAATAGGCCATTTAAAAAAAATTTTTTTTAAATATCTTTAATTTGTTTTATCTAATTATTTGTTTTATTTGTTTGTCTTTAATCTAACTTAAAACTTGTTTGTTAATTTGTTGCATATATTATGTCATATTTAAAAAAAAAAAAAAATAATATATATATATATATATATATATATGTATATCTCTTACTTTAAATGTGTGTTAATTTGAATAATTTGAGTCCATAGAATGTTATATAGGATTACGGATGCACAGAAATTAAAATGTTGGGCCAAAACTGAAAAATTCAGGATGCACTTGGCTGAAAAACCAAGACCAATAATGCCTTATTTTTAAATATTTTAAATACTTTTTGTATAATTGATTGTATTAAAATTAGACTTTTTAATTTCATGAAATGTAATAAATTTGAAGTGAAAAGCTACAAACCAATAAAATAATCACACTTTGAATTTTTTATTGAAAGTATCACAACAAATTGGATGGAAAATATTTTAGTACAAACTTAAAATTATTATTCTCCGTTCAGTTAATTTCAACACAATCAAATTTAACTGCCATGCCTTTTTCGCAGTAGTGAGGGGGCGTTGATACTATTTCCTATGCAATGACGTTAACCAATCATAGCAGTGGCCGTCTACTGACAAATGATCATTTCAGACAGACGATCAGAATGTGAACATATTAAATAAAATAAAAACAATGAATAAATATAAATATCCATGACATGACATATTGTGATGGTGCCAATAAACAAATTATGACTGACCTCAATACAGCGGCTGACCTGTAGACGTGCAGATCACTCACCTGAGCTCAGATTAGCATCATCACTGTCATCTTACTGCTGAGTGTGTGCGAATGCATGAAGGACAGACGCCTCATGTTATGATCGGTCTTATTGACATTTACTGCCATCTGTTTACTGATGACGTGGTAAATTTATAAAAAGTAAATAAAATATTTGCCATTTTTTTAAACATTTGACTATTTTGGCATCATTGTGCACATTTGAATGTTGGATTCGACAGCAGTTTTGGGCATAGGCATATTTAAATATTTTATTTGACACTGCTGTTCAAAAGTGTGGGGTTGGTAAGATTATTAATGTTTTTGAAAGAAGCCTCATCAAGGCTGCAATTATTTGCTCAAAAATACGGTAAAAACAGTAATATTGTGAAATATTATTACAATTTAAAATAACAGTTTTCTATTGGAATATGTTTTAAAGGGGTCATATGATGCGATTTAAATTTTTCCTTTCTCTTTGAAGTGTTACAAGCTCTTGGTGAATAAAGAAGATCTGTAAAGTTGCAAAGACTAAAGTCTCAAATCTAAAGAGATATTCTTTATAAAAGTTATGAGTCAACCACACCTACCTAAAACGGCTCGTTCTAACACGCCCCCACATGTCTACGTCACGATGTGGGAAGATTTGCATAACGCCGGCTCAAAAAACATTTCTTATTATTATCAATGTTGAAAACAGGTATGCTGCTACATATTTTTGTGGAAATGGTGATACTTTCCTTTTTGATGAAAAAAGTTCAAATGATCATTTATTTGAAATAGAAATCTTTTGTAACATTATAAATGCCTTTCCTGTCACTTTTGATCAATTTAATGCCTTCTTGCTGAATAAAAGTAGCTTATCAATTTCTTAAAAAAAATAAATAAATAAAACTTTCTGACCCCAGACATGAGTCTATATTTAGCTTCACATTTTGTATTTAAAGGGTTAGTTCACCCAAAAATGAAAATTCTGGTGCTACAGGGTGATGCGGAGGAGACGAATTGTTGAATAAAGTCGTTCTTTTTTTGTTCTTTTGCGCACAAAAAGTATTCTCGTAGCTTCGCACTATCCCTTTAAACATCAACTACTAAAACACTCTCATAAGTCACATGAGAACAGTGTGATCTCAGATGTAGTGTATATTGCTTTGAGTCATGTTATTGTTAATGAGTTTCTTCCTGTGTACAGTGTTAACCATCACGTCTGCTGCTCAGCATGGGCTGCGTGTGTTGAACGTGCTTTCCCAACACTGTCTGTGCATCTAGGGAAGAGAGCATGGGACATATGGGAGTAAAACGGGTCAAAAGTATCTGATGCGGTCTTGTCCTCAGAGTCACAACCACTACAGCACGTCTACAGTGAGTCCCGTTACCCAACATAGCCTCTCACCTCATACGCAAGCTGCCTCCCCAGGGACACGGCAGTGATGATTTTTACTCCATTTTAAGGATGTGCTGCAGTTGGGATGTTACTGAAAGTGAAAGGTCAGCATGTTTGCTGTTTACAAACACAAAATCACTGACTCTGAAATAATATAGCCTGATTCTAAAGAAAAAGCTATTGCAATAACCTAAATGATTCATGCTGGCACAAATGGCATATTGTGTTTAGCATACTAAGTTATAACAAAGAAAGCTCATAATTGCGTAGCCTTAATGTTCATTCTTAATTGTCATAAATAAAAAATAGAAAATAAAATAACAAGAATAAAACATGTTAAAATATATTTTATATAAAATATAATCACAGTGAAATGTGTTTTGATTAAATTAAAAAAATGCAGTTTAATGTAATATTATTACATTTAATTTTTTTATTTGAAGGACATTTTTGTTTACTTTTGAAGCACTTGAAGAACATTCTTAATGCAAAATCATTGACCAATATGATTAATGTTGGCATAAATTGCATGTTTTGCTTTTGAACGGCTGATGACTTTGCATATACTGCACAAAGAGTTTAATCAATAATACAGCATAAATACAGCATTATACCATTGCAGTCTTAATGTTATTTAATTAATAATTTTATATAATAATAATTTTAATTTGTGATAAAGAAAAACATTTAAATAAAATATAAAGATAATAAAATAGTAAGAATAAAGCATATTTAAAAAACAATTTATATTATATTGAAATATATTAAAATAGAAAGATGCCGTTTTTTTTTAATTAAAAACAAAGTTAAATAAATAACATAGCATAAATACAGCATTATACTGTTGCAGAGTCTTAATGTTAATTTTTGTGATAAATATAAAAATTACAAATAAAGATAAAAAATAGTAAGAATAAAACATTAAAATATATTTAATATAAAATTAAATTATATTGAAATTTATACAATTTAAAAAATTCAGTTCATTGTAATAATAATAGATTTCAAAACCTTCTTGATGCAAAATCATTGACTCACAGTGTTTAGAACCTGTTTCTGAAAAATAAATAAATACAGCATAAATACAGCATTATAAGGTTTTTGTGATAAATATAAAAATTAAACATTAAATTAAAATCTAAAATGAAAAAATATAAATAAAAGAAAAGAAAAAGAATAAAACGGTAAAATATGTTTCACAAAAAAATATTTAAATTTATATATTTTTTTATATTTTTAATATTCTTAAAAAATTTAAATAAAAAAAATTAACACTTGTCCCCTTTTAGGCTTGCACTCTATTCATTTGCTACTTGTTTTCTTTAAAAAAAAAAAAAAAAAAAAATAACACTTGCTTTCTAAACTTTTTGTATTCTATCTGTTTTCTTTTCATTTATTATACAATTAACAAAAGCAAAAAAGACCTCTAACACTAGCTTGCTCTATTCTTTTTCTATTCTATCTGTTTTCTTTTTATTTATTATATTATTTAAAAAAAACTTGCTACGTGTACTGCATTAAGCTAACTGAGACTTGTTATAGCACTTGCTTATCATTGCTCTTTTGTTGATTTTAATTGCTTCCATTGTCCTCATTTGTAAGTCGCTTTGGATAAAAGCGTCTGCTAAATGACTCAATTTAAATGTAAATAAAATATAATTATATTTAAATGGATTTTATTAAATTTAAAAAATGCAGCTCAGGGCAATATTAATATTTAACTTTTTTATTTGAAGGACATTTTACTTTTAAAGCAGTTCAGAACGACAGCTTTAGTGTACAATAAACTTTATTGTAATATTATTGGATGTCTACATTCATCAGGTTTGTTAATGTGGGAGCATGAGCAGAGGGCAGTGGAGTAAAGGTCATTACAGCCAATGATGTGGCGGCTCTTATCATAGTCTAATTTCCTGTCTAAAAACAACAAACAGTAGGAACTTACCTTAACATTATAGTTTTCTGACAGTAAATGACATGCATTTTTATTTCCCTTTACTTACTAAGGTACAACAGTAATGCTATTTTTAATTGCACATTGTACTAAGGAAAAACTGTCCTTTTTGGACTTGGTAATATGGTTTTTTGGACTTTTCTGAAATGGACTTCATTGAAATATCCTGAATAAACATATTCATTTGTGGTATATGAATATAGTAAATGTTCATTATCATGGTATATATAAAAGTAAAGTGCATTTTTGCAGTTGAATGATTTTTTTATTGCTCACATGTGTTTACATATCATATCATCTGCCTTCATCTGGACAAATTAGTATTTGTTGTTAAACATCACTCGGTAAAGTGTTTTACCTCTCCTTATCACACCATAAAACTGATCTGTGAACTTTGAATTTAGTATTAACCATCACAGCTGGGTCATCAAGTCCTCACTGCTTCAGTCTGTTTATACACGATCTTCACGTACAGTGTGTTTTATGGTGATCAAAAGACACATTTCCTCGTTGTCTTTGTGAAACTTGGCAGACAGGTTTCATCATTTCGCCAGCAGCCCTGCAGTCATTCACCGCTCACATGAAGCAACTTGGACAAAAGTTGCATCTCCTCTCCAGCCTCATGAATATTCATGTATAGTGGACGTGGATAGAGGACCGCTGGCCTTAAATAGACAGAGCGTCTGAACCTCCAACACCCCCTGAAACTCTGAGGATAAACCTTAACAAGGACTTATTAGGTTCTTCAACGTTTTACAAGTGAGTACATTTTTTCTTACTTATTTATATATATATTATTTTCTGCTTTGGCGCTGTCAAATTTGACACACACTTTCAGAATGATTGCAATTTAAACTGTAAAATACTATTAAAATGCTATTGTTAATTATTATTTATTATGTTATTTATTAATTATTTTTCTTACTCTAAATGGTGAAAAACTGTAATAGATATAATGGACTTTTTAATTTTACAGAAAAAACACTGTTAAATGTATTTTACAA
The DNA here is from genome assembly GCF_001515625.1 of Sinocyclocheilus rhinocerous. Lineage (NCBI taxonomy): Eukaryota > Metazoa > Chordata > Actinopteri > Cypriniformes > Cyprinidae > Sinocyclocheilus > Sinocyclocheilus rhinocerous. Next base: position 429,863 of record NW_015624199.1, read on the forward strand.
TTTTCTTTAAGTGAAAAAGAACAAGTCAGAGCTCACATTTAAAAGTTTTTCAGTGAAAAATAAAAATATATGGTGTTCAATTAATAAAACTGTTACATCTTATATATTTTATTTACCAGTGCTTTTTTAGTATCATCGAGATACAGTTGTTATTAATATTTTGAATCAGTTTTTGTCATGTTTTATTTTTTATTTTTAAAGTTTTAGTAATTTTAGCTGTGTTTTTAGTTGTTTTGTTGTTGTTTTTAATATATGTTTATATTATATGGAGATATGCGTTTATATAAACACGTTCATTTATATGTCAGTTTTAGTACATCAAGTTAAATTAAAATGAGAAATGTTGCCTTGGAAACTTTATTCCAGTTTTAACATTTATTTTATTTCAAGTAATGATTGTTTTAAAATGGTTTTAATTAAAGTTTCAGTTTTAGTAACTATAAAAACCCTGGTATTTATCTCAGAAAAAAATACCTGTTCTTATAAATGCACAATGTGAAAAATATTTGAATTAAATATCCCTTGAATTAATTATACCCATTTAATCCCTTGAATTAAATATTTGAATTAAATACGAACAGTATTTCATATATTCATATCATGACCTTTGATTTTTTTTTTCTTTCACAGACGTAACTACAACTAATATGGACACTATGCATGAGCTCATCCCTTTTGCTAAGGAAATGCTGAGTGCCGGTCCCTCCAAGGGCTCTCTGAAGGTCTATCTAGTGGGCGGCACGTTCGCCATCCTGGGAATGGTGAGCGGCGTGGTCCAGGTGGCCTGTTCTCTCTTCCCTGACCACGAGGAGCCTGACTTTGAGATGCTGAAGGTGCGGGAGCTCATACCCGTGAAGGAGCAGGTCCAGGAGCCACAAACCAGCATCCCTGAAGATGACGAGATGGATGCGGCAATGGAGGCCAAGGCTAAGGAACTGCCGGTGAACAGACAGAGGCGGATGAGTTTCAGAGCTCACGCTTCATAAGGCTCGTGCCCTGCTGCCGTTAATGCCTACGTGAAGAAAGTTGAGGCAAAATGAAGTTCTGCTTGTGAACTGACCCGTGAGGAACACGTCATGAGGAACCGTACGGACACGGTTATTGTACTGAGAGCTGCAGAGCAGCTGGGAGAGGGAAATAATGACTTGAAAGTTTACGACTGTTACGTATGTCTGTTTAGATGGTGTAATGATTTTTTTATCAGATGATAAATATTTATAAAGGATGTATAAAAGTCATGTGTAGAGTGTGCTATCTTTTACTGCCATAAAATAAATACATATTTGCTCAATCTCTGTCACTCAGTTGTAGATGATATTATGACTCCTAATCATATGTCTTATTTTCTCAGTTGTGTTTTTGTGGAATTGATTTTCACATAAAGACAAATCTAATAAATCAAATCTTCTCTGTTTACTTTCTTTCAGAAAAAAGTGAAGTGATGGTGATTAAAATACACTAAAAAAGAAAAACAGTTTCTCATCCAAGTAGGAAAAGACAGCATTTTAAAAAACGTTAATAATATTATTAATTATAACTGGACTACGATTCAGAATTGAAATTATGATTCACATTCGTAAAATAATACATTTGTTTATTCTTTAAATAGTCTATTTAAAGATTCATTATATCTGTAAAAAAAATATTATATATCTTAATTCAATAGATTGCGATTAAATATATACTCAACACCAACAACAATAATAAATATTTATTTATTCAGTTAGTTAAATTCTAATTTTATTTTAAGGTTTTTCTTGCCACCCATAAAAAATAACAAATATTTCGAAAGCTTGTTACACTGTTTAAAGGTGATCCTATATGCATTAATTTACGCTGAGAAATATTCTAATTTAAAACTTTTTTTTTTTTTTTTACTTTTCGAGGTCGTGTCTTTTATTTTGGAATCAAAACCGGAACCGGAAGTGAGGCTTTGGTTCTTTAGGAAGTAAACAAACCCTGGGCAGCTCAGTGTGAGATTCAGAGTTTCTGTTCAGATTGTCGTTCAGTGTTTCTTACTGTCGTCTGATAATGTGAGTACAGTTGTGTGACACTTTAATCGTCACAAATCTGACAGATGTTTATTACGCGACATTTCTGACATATCACGCAGCTGTTCCTGATCAGTCTATATTTTGTCTGATATTTACAGTACGTGATTCTAAACTTGTACTTGTTGGACTTATCTCACACCTGTCTATCTCTACATACATACATATTGAAAAATCTGTGATTTAAGATTTTCAATATGGTCTCAGATAATACCTGGTACGATTTATGAATTTAATCAGTTAATCAAAAATGAACGAAACAAGCTAATTGTTTTCATTATTGTAATATTTGCCATGACCGTAATTTAAAAAAAAAAAAAAAAAAGAAAAGAAAAGAAAAAAAGAATCTGGAAGCTGTTTACATCATTTGGATGAGAGATTCTTATTTGAGTGATTTTACAGTATAATATTCACGTATTCATTATGATTTTACAGTCGTAATAACTTTAATACTTGAGGTATTCTAAAAGAAACTATGTTTACCATGCTCAATATTTGCTAGGATGAATAACTGGATATGCTTACTATTAAGTATTAGTCTGTTTATTATTAGTACGTATTAATAAAAATCAAACAACAGCAATGATAATAATATTGTTATCATTATATTGAAAGTTTTTTTGGTTATAGGCACCACACAAAAAATTACAGAAATATTTTCCAAGCTGTTTGAATGTGAGCCAATATTCATTTATTATTAAATTATATTTTACAACAACGTATTTACAACAATAGGCCTACGTTTTCGTTAGGGTAAAAGCAGTCAATATCATGCTTACTATTAATTACTAGTAATAGTATTAAATCTGTACTAATTAATTATTAGTAAAGATTGCAATTAAATAAATATATGACAAACAAATGCAATATAACAATAATAATAACATTATTATTATATCTAAAGTTATTTTGGGTTTAGGCACCACACACATCAAAAAAAGAAAGCTGACATCAGACCGAAAAACAAAGCTTTTTACGCTCTCTGAATGTGATTCTATTTTAATCTATTAAGAATTTACTGCACTTTTTATGTTTGTCTCATATTGAATGTTCATTTTAAGCAATTCCCCTTGTCATAACTGATTTTATGATGTTGTGATTCTTTTAGGTTACAGTTTTGTGTGTGTGACAGATAGACGTATGACCTCCTCGGCTGTCACACTGTGTAGTACAGCAGCTCCATCATGTCAAGGAAACAGTCAGGAAAGCCCATAAAGGGAAACAGGAAGTGTGAATTAGAGAGGAAGCGAGACGAGAGAGCGGCCCGCCGGGCTCTGGCCAAAGACAGGAAGAACAGACCTCCAGGAGGAGATGATGGAGAGGAGTTTGTCAGCTTCTCCAACCAGCTTCAGGCTCTGGGGCTCAAACTCCGCGAGGTGCCTGGAGACGGGTATGTGTGGAGGATTGAGATGACTGTCATATACAGACTGAGATCTTTAAGGAGTCAAGCTTCTGCTTCTCACGTTCTCCCGCAGGAACTGTTTGTTCCGGGCTCTTGGAGATCAGCTGGAGGGACATTCGCGAGGTCACCTGCGTCTGCGGCAGGAGACGGTACAGTACATGATGACACACAGCCAGGACTTCGAGCCCTTCGTTGAAGATGACGTGCCATTCACAGAGCATTGTAAGAGAAGTCTCTAAAGTGTGTTTGTGTGTTGCCATAAATCCAAAAGAAACTGGACTAAAATAAACTGAAACTTCAACTTAAACCAATCAGATTAACCTCACTGTTAATAGTTAATTACCGTATTGTCCCGAATATAAGACGACCCTGATTATAAGACGACCCCCCCTTTTTCCAGATGTACCTTTTGGAAAAAGGCTTTTTAAAAACCAAATCTTGTTTTTTCTCAGTTAAACACATTTTGTCTTCAATTATTTTCATATTGCATATTTTTCCTATTTTAATTTTTGTTTTGAAAGTATGGTAAAAACTGGTAAAATGTACCAACAATCACATTTAAAAAATATACACTTTTTGATATACCATTAAAAAAACAAAACAGGTAGCCCATCTGAATTAGAACATTTAGGCTATCCATCTATTAGTAGCCTACCAAAATCTTATTAACAGTAGAAGTTAAATCTTACTGTAGTCTTCAGATCTGGGTACTGTCTTACGTTTTAAAATCACAAAGAGAGTTTGGTCCCATTAGGCTAACGTGACAGTCACGACTCATGCAGTTGTAAGGTTTTCTTTTTCTTTTGTTTTTACTCGCGATCTTTACAACACGCATTACATTACGTATTTCATGGCACACTCGTTTTATGCGTATTTGGCGCCACCTATTGTTGTGGGTGTATTATTGACATGTCAAAGTCTAGACCCTGAATATAAGACGACCGCGTTTTTTCAGATGTATTTCCAAGAAAAAAATATCGTCTTATATTCGGGACAATACGGTAGTAGTGTTTGCTTAGTCAAGCATCACTATTAATGTTGCTCATACTTATATTTTGTCATACTTTTGTGCTACTGACATTTGACATGTTTTATTGTTAACTAAAACTATTAAGAAACATTTACATTAAATGAAATAAGATAAAACCCCCCTAAACTTATTTTAATTCACTTAGTTTCCAAGGCAGCATTTCTCATTTTCGTTTAGTTTGTTCAGTTGACAATAATAAAATTAAAATAAAAAATATATAAACTTAAATATACACATCGTTTTAGAATAATAAAACTGCCAAAAACACACATCAGAATTACTAAAACTTAAAGATTAACATAAAAATGGAAAGTATAAAAATAACAACTAATTCAAAATATGACATCAGTACTGTAATACTGTATTAATGATACTACAATAACACTGGAGCCTATAAACAATCAGAAAAAAAATAAAAAAATAGTTATAACTTGCAATAACTAAAATATTAAATAAACCAAATTGAAAAAACTAAACCTATTTTATTTCGGTCAGTTTCAAAGGCAGCATTTTTGTTTAGTTTCAGTTTAAGTTTAAGTTGAAAATAACTAAACTATAACTGAAATAAAAAAAATAACTAAATAGAAACATACTAATAACTAAACTAGACAAATAACTAAATAGACACACATATTTTTAAACTAATAAAACTGACAAAAACACACAGCAGAATTAATAAAAATTAAACAAAGATTAAAATAAAAATAGAAAATAGAAGAAAAAAAAAAAAATTATTATTTAAAATACTAAAACCTAATTTGATATATGAAATATGACATCAGTACTTTAATGCTGTATTAATGATACTACAATAACACTGGAACCAGTAAACAACCAGAGAAAATGTAAAATATATATAAAAAAATGTTAAAATGAAAAAAACATCTAGTTATTATATATATATATATATATATATGTGTGTGTGTATATATATATATATATATATATGTGTGTGTGTGTGTGTGTGTGTGTGTATATATTATATATATATATATATATAATGAGATATATATATATTCTTTATCTTTTGTTTTTACCCCCATTTTTCATGAGCTGAACTCAAAGATCTAAGACTTTTTCTATGTACACAAAAG
>NW_015624199.1:435700-442278 GCF_001515625.1 Sinocyclocheilus rhinocerous
TTTTAGCTCTCTAATAAACAAAGGAAAGAGCAACAGCGCCTAGAAAAGAAGAAACGTCAGGAGGAGAGACATAGACAGAAGGTTTTACAGGGCAGAGGGTCACATGATCAAAATCAGAACATACCTGAAGCCGTCACTCTTGTGCCAGCGCTCAGCACCCTGAGCATCTAGAGCAAACATGGGAAACTATTTTAGGTGGTCTGTACACTGTGTAATGATCTAGAAACTTAATAGTTTAAATGTACAAGAAACTGTGTTGTATGATTGATGGTGCTTTTCTTTAGCACAAGGAGGACGTCAAGGCTGTAAGCTGTGCTTGAGATTGCTGGCGACTGCATTTATAGTCAAATATTAACCCTCATTAATTTCAGTTGACCCATCTGAGCTCAGCCAAAGAACACTTGGAAAGGGAACCAAAATATTGAGAGGAGAAAGAGTTGAAGATTAATAATGGACCACTGTTTAAGCCTGTCGGTTCTGTTTCTACATTCAGTTTCTGCATTCGAATGATCAGTGTTTTAATTTAGCGTTTTCAAACAGTTGGGCAACTTCATATTCTGCAGTGGAATTCTATAAATAAACATTTTCAATGGTGTACTATTAAATATTATTCTCTAAAATGGGTGAATCTCAGGAAATTGGTCAAGAACAGGTCATTTTTCACTTCAAAATAGAAATTATATTTTGCTTAAGCAAAAAAAAAAAATTACTGTGAAGCAAAATTATTAATTTAAGAATGTATAAATTTTTTAACTATAACATTACAAATTACTGTATTACGGTAATAAAAAATTTGTTTTTGTAATGAGAATCTAATGACAAAAATAGTGGTAATACCAAAAAAAAAAAAAAATATATATATATATATATTTCTAAAAGACATTGCAATAATTTGGGCACAAAAAACTTTATGGTCCAATAACAGGTTTGATTTTCTTTCTTTTTTTTTCTATTTTGGGGTGAAATGTCACTGAATACATTAAGCATAGGACTATACATGCATGTGTCATTTTTTTCCTGGCAAGGCAAAGGTGTTGTGTATATATATATATATATATATATATATAAATGAAATGTTAAATAATAAATTATATTCTTGTTTAGCAATTAAATATCATAAAATCTAAGATAAAATAAAAAGCATAAATATTACACATTACTGTACACAGAGTTTTAGAAACAAAAGCAGACATGGATTGAAATAGATCCTTTTTTATTATTTAATAACTAAAAACTTTTTGAAAACAGTGACGTGTAAGACGTGCAGCCAAGCTGGGAATGAACAAGCACCTTTTCATAATGCAGAAAGCCCAACTTGCCATTATGTTGCAACAAACAGACAAAATATCAGATGCTGAATTTTTTGAATAGCTACAAACTCTTTCATAATGACCCTGAAATGGGATGAAAACTATCATTAAAGACTATGAATGAAATGATCTATCCCTAAGACCTTGATCCAGCCTGCGAACATATGTTTGCCTGTTAAGACACAACTACAGAGAAAAACATTACTATAAATGATAAATCCAAGCTACAGTCTGCATGCACAGGGAAAAGCTTGACCCACTGAAAGAGTCACTTTTCTTCAAACAAACCAGTCATGGCCCTTTTGGACCACAAAACATCTGCGAAGTCTTAGTACTTTAGCCACAGTGATTAAGATCCGTGCCAGTTTTCAGAGTTTCACGGCTGACCAAATCTGCAGTTATGGTAACGTGTGTAACTCAAGCAGGGTTACAATATATGCATTGACCTTAAAGAAAAACCAGTGATGGAAGCCATTCAGATTCCCCCTAAAACTGTCTCATTGTTCCCATTTCAAAATCTCGAATATACAGTAACCAACTACATCTCTGATAAATATAACTCAAAAAGCATTAGTAGGATATTTACAAACTATTGCTTTGGCGATATAACTCTTAATAAAAACGTACATTTCTAATACGTAAACATTCTGGCAATTTAAAGGAATATCATGGGTTCAGTCTTTGGTAAAAGAAGTCTTTGGTAAAAGAAACTGCACATAAATGTTAAAATACACACAGTTTTAAATATAGCCGCATGTTAAAATTTGTAATTTTGTCTGTTATAGTCAAAGTAATAATCCGTCTTTCTCTCATGACCATATAAAGTCGGTAAACCCTGTAACTTTCTCTCAAAATGCGTAAAGATACGAACAATAGACTGTTTAATGTCTTGCCCCATAGACTTCTATTATAAGTGCATTACTGTAAATGTATGGCAGCTTGTTTCTGCCATGCAATAAAAAAGGTACTTGTGACTTTTTTTTTTTATCTCACAATTCCGATTTTTTTCTCGCAATTTTTAGAAAAAAAATCTGAACTGTGGGATATAAACTTGCAATTGCAAGAAAAAAAGCTTTCAATTAACTGTTTTATTTATTATTTTCTTTCTGTGGTGGAAAGAATTATGAGTTTATATCTCCCAATTCTGTTTATATCATGCAATTCTTACTTTTTTCTTCAGAATTGCGAGAAACAAATTGTGAAATAGAATATTGCAATTGCAAGGAAAAAGCAACAATTTTTTTTAAAATTCCATATCGATGTAAACACAGAATTCTGATTAAAAAAAAAACATTTGTCAGATATAATCTCAGTTGTGAGAAAAAAGAATTGTGAGATTATATCTCGCAATTCTTATTTTTCCTCAGAATTGCAAGAAACAAACTCAAGATATAAATTGCGAGATATAAACTCAAAAATGGTCTACGGCAATGCACAGCAAGCCACAGATCTCAGCCGTCAATAGCACTGAACTTGAACCCAAAACTTTCCTTTGAATCTCTGATTCTTCAGAAGGTCACTTTTGAGTTCAGACTCATTTAGTCTCCTATATTAGAAGTGTGGTTTGGGGTTTGCGTGTCAGTGCATGTTGTGTTGGGGTGTTTAAAGATCACCATCTATGGGTGATGAATATTCAAACAGCTACAGTTTCCTGGACTCCCTTGTCCTCCCATCTGTCCATTTGTGGGAAGTTTTTGGTGTTGCTCATCCCTCCATCTTTCGTGTTTGGCAGAGCGGTGCACCACAGTTCCAGGTCAACGCAGCTGTACGGTAACACAAACAGAAGGTGCTGTTGTTATTACAAATGCAATTCTGTGGTAAAATTACTCACTTCACCTTTTAACCCTAAAAAGCCTACAGTATCATATTTGATACGCAAAGGTCTCTAAATGATCAACATCAAACTTTGCTAAAAAAACCCTGCTGTACACAACCTACTACATGCCTTCATTCATCTAAATGATAGTTTATACTTTTTTAGCAAGTAAAAAAGTATCATTGTAAGAAAGTCCCCCTTCAGGTTGTGGTTCACGTTTCTTTTTGCTGTGAATTATTTACTGATTTTTATAAAGTAAACAAGAATAACTTTAATATTGTTAGTAATATTTCAAGATGGGCTGAAGCAACTTGGGTTTGCTTGACCTCCACATTCTCCTATTTGCCTGATAAATAAGATACTCAACAAAAAATACATGCAAACTTTTTTGTGTAGGTGTTTTATGGTTTTGTCTACGATTCAATTAAGTTGCTTTTTTCAGGCTATTATTTCTTATGCCAGGCTTTACAGGGTTAAAGGTGCGGTATGTAATATTGATAGCTAGCGGTTGAAATGGGAACTGCAGTCCAAATTCAAAATATTACAGAGAGTCGTTTCTCCCACCCCCTCTTCCTCAGAATCAACAATCTCACGGGCTGCCAGATTGAGGACTCGCAACAGAAACAATAGCGACAAGCCTTATACTTTAAGTTGATGCGTTTATTTATCCGCGTTTTATTATGCCTTTTCTCAAAGTATGTTTTAAATGGATGCCCGAGGCTTTTTAAGGTAAGGTAGAATCTGCGATCTTTTACCCAGTTCTTTTGCTGGCTTCCGTGGCTGCAATACACTGTGTTTTCCGCCAACTGGCAAACCGGGGTGTCGAAAATACCATTGGTTAAATTGGCAGTGGACGGAATCACACAGACCAAAACAAAAACAGACATTCCGACACAATGTTAACATATATTACAACAGAAAACAGTTATTTGAAGTTATAGTAATATTTCACATTTTTACTGTTTTTACTGAATTTTGTGATCAAATAAATGCAGCCTTGGTGAGCAAAAGAGACTTCTTTCATTTCAAAGTGGAATAACTAGTTGTAATGTTGTTTTTCAGAGAAGCAATCATATTATGGTATTTTTATGCTTTAGTACATTTAAAAAATTACATACTGCAACTTTAAGATGCTTATTGTTTAAAATAACCCATAATCCCCGTGTTTCCCTGACAGGCGTCTCACCGGAGCCCATTTAAGCAGTGCAGCAGAGTCCCTCCCCACGGGCCGTCCGGTACACCGGAGAGACGCAGACGCGGGCCCTGGAGGGCACATGGTTGAGGGTGGTGGAGAGCCGGTTGGGTGGTAGGTACAGGGTGGAGTGCTGGCTGTGACCTCGCTCCCATGTGACCCAGTAACCACGGAGACCATCATAACTCCCCTTCCAGCGGAGCTGCACTGACTCATTGCCCACTGTGGTCAGCTGCAGATCTGAGAGAGCTGGCAACACTGAGAGAAACGGAGAGAGGTCAGGCTTCCCGTTTCTTGCTGGGAATCAGAGGGAGGGGATGTGGGAATTAAATTGGCAGGAACATTAAAATAGGGTGGTCTCATTGGAAAGCATCTCATTCCAAATGCTTCTAATTCTTAGCAAATACTACACGTTATCAATATTTCAATGAAAATGTATTTGCATCATTAATAATTTTTATTACATGACCGTTTGGTGTCAGTCCAATATATATATATATATATATATATATATATAGAAATAAATTATAAATTTTATTCAGAAAGAATGCATTAAATTGATCAAAAGGGACAGTAAAGACATTTATAATGTTACAAAAGATTGAGCAGCAAATCAGCATATTAGAATGATTTGTGAAGGATCATGAGACACTGAAGACTGGAGTAATGATGCTGAAAATTCAGCTTTGCATCACAGATATAAATTAAATGTTAACATATATTACAACAGAAAACAGTTATTTGAAGTTATAGTAATATTTCACATTTTTACTGTTTTTACTGAATTTTGTGATCAAATAAATGCAGCCTTGGTGAGCAAAAGAGACTTCTTTCAAAAACATTGAAAAATATTACAGACCGTTTATAGCCTAATTCATCAAAATTCATAAAAGTTGTGTTCATTTGTAAAGATTATCTTAATAAAACTTGTAAGAATTATAAACTTTTGTTGGTCACAGAACTCCTATTGGTATTTTGTCGAGGGAACCAAGAAGTGATGCTAACTTCCAGGTTGGCCTACAAAAATACATCAGCAGTCTATAGAAACCAAATGAATTCATCAGAATGACAAATAAGTAACTAATAACTAGATATCTCCATTTTATAAATTAAATTGAGAATGCTTTATACATTCTAATTCATTTCCTGTATTTAAAGAAGAATTGCCATTTGAGTTTAAGGAAGCAGAACTAAAGTGAACTTAAATTCATATAACTGCAATCTGTAATTTTACTACAAAAGGAAAGTGCACTGATAATGAGATGTGTAATCTGTTGGTTCTTACCTTCCTGTGTACAGACTTTAACCGTCATGGCTCTCTCTCTGCCGGAGGACTGTCTCGCGCTCACGGTGACCAGGTACTGTGTGTCGGGCTGGAGGCCGGTCAGGACTGTGGTGTTCTGTCTGTTACTGATGCTGATGACCCGCAGCGGGCCTGTAGGAAGCGCTGAATACTCCAGCTGGTAGCCCTGTATGAGGTGAGGCAGCAGTGGACCCCAGCTCACACGCACACTGTTAGTGGTGGACTCTGACACGGTCACTGTCGACAGAGTCTGCGCTTCTGGCTGAGGATTCACTGGGGTGAAGACATGAGAGAGGAGAACATCTCAGCGTTTGAACACGGTTTTAATTTAAATGTACCTAAATAAGTTTATATAATCCACAAGAGTGATAAAGTGGGTGCCTTTTGTGTCCCTTAATATTTGTGTAAGTCAACATGAAACTGTTCACATCCAATTTGACTTCTAAAATACAGGGGGTTTGTGGGAGGAGGATAGTATGCACTCATTCTTGTTTCATGTTGACTTTAACAGTAAATATGCAATGGATGCAATTTGAGTTTGTTTTACAGTATTTCCAGTATTGCACAGTGATTCTTAATTGCCATTATTGTAATAGAGTTAAAATTACATTTTAATATTACAAAAATATATCAAATATTTAATATTAAGTTAACATTAAATATGAACATTAAATTATTATTATTATTAATAATAATGATAATTAAGACATTATACTGCTCATAATGAAAATGATTTTTATGACCATTACTTTTTTCATTATAATAATTTCTTATAATTATTATAATTTCTTAATTATCATTATTATTATGCAAAATATAATTTTATTTTCATTATGCAAAATATAATTTAAAAAAATTATTCTTTTGATTTTGGGATGAAATATGATTGGGATATATTATTGAGAGATTAATAGTCATGCTCATTAGTCATGCATTGACTAATAGTCAATATTATAT
>NW_015624199.1:442295-449273 GCF_001515625.1 Sinocyclocheilus rhinocerous
TATATTTAAAAGACAAAAAGTAATGGTCATAAAAATCATTTTCATTATGAGCAGTATAATTTCTTAATTATCATTAATAATCAATAATAATAATAATATATATATTTCACCTGGCTGTGTAGTGAAGGTGGCATGAAGGGAGTTCAGGAACTCCAGGTTGGCCTTCGGTGTGAGCGTGACTGTGTACATGGTGTCTGGACGCAGGCCAATCAGCTTAGCCGAGCTGGCATCTCCGGGCCGTGTGATCCTCTGAAAAGGACCCAAATCAGTGCCAGGACTGGTGCCTGCACCTCCCGTCCCTGCGGTCTGCCCTGTTCGGATGGGACCAAACTGGATATCGTAGTAGCCGGTGCCAGCCAACACAGGCCTCCATTCCAGCTGAGCTGTAGTGGTGGTGACCGACTTCACCTGTAGCCTCTCGGCCCGGATAATCTCTGCATTTGATCACGAAGAAAGAGAAATAAGAGATGGCAGAAATTAAACGAATCACTCGAGTCACTAAATCCACGCCTAGGGCAATTTCTAAAAGGGCACGACACCACCTGCTCTGAATTATTGTGTGTGATCTATGCGTTTGTTTATGTAAGTTTCTGGAAGTTGCACATATGTAATGCCTTATATATATATATATGCGGAAGAATGCCCACTAATAATAGCAACGTCTAGCGCTGTGGGGGACTTCGCCGGGGTTCGAAAAGGCCAAAATAATTTCTGTATAAATAGCCCTCATCTCTTATTACAGTGTCTGCGGGTTCTGTCCGTTTCCTCCGGGCCCTTCTTCTCTTGGAGCCGTCTCAAGCTATTTGTGTTGGAGTTGACTGGCATTCGAGATTCTTTCGGCACACTGGGGTGGAGGGACGGAGCTATTCACACCCACATAAGATCACTTTCCCCGTTAAGAAAACGCTCTCATAAGATTGACTGTTACTCTGGATGAAATATAGAACCCGGATCTATAGAGGTTTGTAAAGTGTCAAGAATTTTGTGTTTTCATTTGATTAAGTTACAGTTAGGATTAAAGCAATAATTCTTATTTGCCATCAGTTACTCATTCCAAACTTGTATTAATTTCTACAAGTATGTTTTGTTTTATGATTTATGAAATTTGAGAGCTACTGCACAAGGCCAAATTTTCAGTGAATAACTATTTATATTCCAGTCTGTTCCTCACATAAATAGTATGATTTCAGAAGAATATATATACAGCAGTCAAACTGACTACTTTTATGGTGTTTTTTACTTCTATAATAAACTTCTAAATCTATGCGCTATTTTATTTCATGTTGACTTTAAAGATGAGCATGTTTTAAGTCCCAACATTTCACCTTTAAGTTTGTTTGAAAGTTTCTGTATATGTACATATATATTGATTTATTCATTTAGTTTCGGTTCTTTTTCATTTCTTTTAGTCAATAGAAATTTTCAGCAATAATTTGTAGTTCTCATTAGATTCTTATTGTTTTAAGAAATCACTTAAAATTACATTTTAATGTTACAAAACATATTAAATATGTAATATTTAATAAATAATAATCATATTGTATTATTATTTTTATTATGAGGATTTTTTGTTGTTGTTTCTCCTTTTTGGACCTTGACAGTCCATGGTCAATATTTAATAAACATTTAATACTGAATTAATATTATTATTAATAATAATAATTATTATTATTATTACAAATAATATTTATTTATTAATATATTTATTTTTGGAGGTTGACAGTCCATGGTCATCAAACATCTACCTTTGTGTTCAACAAAAGTAAAAGCCATACAGGTTTGTAAAGTATGGAGGGTGAGTACATGTACTTGTTTTTGTTGTTGTTGTTTTTTGCCATGAACTAATGCAGTTATTGAGACATTTAATAAACAGCCCACCAATAATTGCGTTCCTCAAGTCTTCGCTGATGATGTTGATATCGTCAATGTCCACAAAGAACAGGTGCTCTTCAGCGGGTGGACTTACAGCCTCTCTCAGCACCTGATAGTTCCCGTGACCAGTGGAAACCACCAGTATAGCCACGCCCTCTTCCCGCAGCCTCGCCATTGGTTCCTGCACCTCGCCGGGGTCCACTCCATCCGTGAGCCAAACCAGAACCCTGGGCAGATCTGGTCTGGCACCTCCCGGCACACCCTGTTTCAAAACCTGATTCCTAGCCATCAGTAGAGCGTCCACCGTATTGGTGTCGCCCTTCAGCTGTTTAGTCCTCCCCAGGGCCGCCTGCAGTCTGTCCTGGGAGCTGTAGGTGTCAAAGCTGAACTCCAGATGGGGTTCGGTCCCAACCTGCAGCAGTCCCACCCTCACCTGATCCGGCCCCAATGAGAAAGGCAGCAGGAGCTCCTTGAGGAAGTCCACCATACGGAAGAACTCGTAGGAGGCCACGCTACCAGATGAATCCAGGAGGAAAAGCACATCGCCCTCGCAGCAGTTTAAAACTGTAGGTGAAAAACAACAGTAGACATTTAAGGAAATTATCTATGCTTTAAAATCTCAAAAGAGGGAGATGAGTGTTTATTTAGCACATAGCAGCAGTAAAACACTCCAGACTTTCCAAGGCATGAGGAGAAAGAGTCTGTGTGAGTATATATACAAGCTACTAGGAATCTCTTTGGCTGTACACACTTAAAAATCATGGTTCTTTATTGGCATCTTATGGTTCCATAAAGAACCTTTAACATAAATGGAACCTTTTCATTCCACAAAAGGTTCTTTATAGTGGAAAAAGAATCTTCGGATTATTAAGAAGTTCTTCAAACCAAGAAAAAATGGCTCTGTTTTTATATGGCATCGCTGCAAACCCCCCCCCCCATTTATTTAATCAAATAAATATTCATTTATTTAGAAATATAAATAATAATATGAAATATTTTTAAAACTGCATTACTTTGCAACAAAAAATAAATTATTGTTATTAATTCAATATGAATAATTCATAAATATTTATATATTTATTCATTTTTAGTAGTGAATTAATATTAATAATTCATTTTTGTTGTGCATGCTGTTTTCTTAAAATTTAATAATAATATTTCTTATTTTTTAGTAATATTTACTCAATTAAAATATTTGAAATAGTAATATATTACTTAGTAATAATAATACAAATATTATTGTCATTATTTTATAGTCATATTGATATATAATCACTGCATTTTTAGCCAAATTGTGCAGATAAGCACAGCTAACCTGGAGCTTTTTTTTAAACTCACATTTTAAATTGCAAACGTAATTTTTGTCAGAAATTTTTTCAGATTTTTCACCCCAAATTGTGCAGACCTTCAGTCGTATTAATTCAGTTTCAGATGTTTACTATGGAAGTTGATATACAAGTTTTTACAAGTTCGGATGCTGTGTACGCACACTCCCTCTTTATTGACCACAAACTCACTAAATGTTTATAGAACACAATAAAATAGGGAGAAACTCTGAGAAAGTACGGCCAAATGGAGATAAGTGTAAAAACGAGTGAGGAAATTAGTCATTTGCAAAGGAAGTGGGCTTGAACGGTAGATGCTAAAAATAAGGATAAGAACACAGTAGTATTAATTAGCATACGGAAGAACTGTGAGCTTCACAATATTTCAGGAGATGGAACATTTGATTTGGCCGTTACAGGAATTTCCTGGCAGAGATGCCCTCCAACCTGGAGCTGCATGATAAACATAAACAGATGGGGGAAGGAACAGCCCTGCTACTGGATGTTACAAGCGGGAGGCGGATGGTCGACGACGGGCGGGCATGGAGAAAAAGGGGGAGGTGAGAATAGACTGTTCCATATGAAGTAAAAAAAGGAATGTAGAGGCTTTTCCAGAAGCCCCTGAAGAGGAAGAAAGTCTGTGTGCAGAAAAGAGCAAGTGGGTGAAAGGCCACAGAGAGCCAAGTGTTCGCCACCTAAAACAATCCAAAGTCGCCCACCCAAGTCCTGTGAGAAGATCTGGAGGCGTCCAAACCAATTTGAATCAAAATACAAAAGAATCTTGCACTATTGCAAAAATATTTGTAGCCCAGTTTTTGCTTGTTTTGGTGACAAAAGTCCTGTTTCACCAATGAATTTGGATGAAACTTAAAACCGTGTGCATAGTTTGCATAGTTTTCTTCTGCTTTGCTAAGAGAAAAGAGCCCATCGGGTCACTTGAACCTGCGACTGCTAAATAATTGACCTTTGCCAGACCGCTTGGAAGCAGGGTGCGGTGGCACTTTGCACAGAAACTCCTGCAGTCAAAGCCAAAATGCTCAAGGCTCTTCCAGAATTACTCTCTGTGAGTCACTGTTGGTGTGTCTATGGTTTTGTGCAGACAGGCAGCAAAAAATTGTTTTTTTTGGCGTATCAGATTCTAATCTGCTTTGTTTTTTATAGTCTGAACAGCAGTACATTATGGAAGCTTGTTTTTTCCACAGAATAATAAAGGTAATTTCAACTTTTCATCTGACAATTCTGACTTTTTTTTTTTTACTCAGAATTGCAAGAAATTAACAGAATTGTGAGATATAAACTCAGAATTTTGACTTTTTTTGAATTCTGACATTTTTTTTCCTCTGATTTCTGCATTTACATGAAGCAATTCAGTTTTTTTATCGCTATGGAATAAAACAGGTAATTTTTCTTCCAATTATGAGTATGTCTCACATGTTTATACCGTAGTGAGTTCTGACTTCTTTTGAGAAATGAGAGAAGAAAGTCTGTATTGTGGGATATAAACTCAGAATTGCAAGGAAAAAAATCCTAAATTGTGAGATTTTCATTTTTTCCTGTAGCGGAAACAAGCTTCCATATTAAACGCATGAAGATTGATTTTTACAAATCCACACATACATCCATATGCAATTTGAAATCTGACTAAAATTTCGTTTTTGTGGCATATCTGACTCAAATCTGTTTAGATTTATAGTCTGCACAGCAGAAAATCAAGAAACCTAATCTAAACCATGTGCAATCTGCATGCAATCTGATTAAAATCGTAGTTTTTATGTCATTGGCATGCAACAGATATGTGAAGTCATACAAAGTGCACAATCTTGTATGGAGCTGTGTTCAAATATGATAATTTTGGCTCTCTCGTTCCTCATATAGTGAAATACTGTATGTGACTTCCACTATGTAGTGAATGAGTGAGCGCTTTTGGATACAGTGAATGCATAAATTCCTCTGTTGCATATCTTCTATCATGCATTTCATGATTTCAGTGGGATGTCATGACAGACATCAGCAGAAGCAAACTGTACACAATACCTCTATTTTCTGGCATTTGATAGGTTTCTCATAACCCTAGAGCAGTTGATAGCCTAACATTAGTGACTGACAGGAAAAGTCCTTTAATTCGCATGCCTCACTCAAAATGTATGTCAGCAATGTGCTGACAAGTTATTGCAGTTCTATTCATACAGCTAATACTCACTGTTATTTGTGAGACCTGAAGGCATTCACATAGAATTTTAGAATATAATAGAACAAAATATACAAGACGACACCCAGGGAGAAAATGCTTTACTGCAACTTAAAACATATACGAACAGACCCAATTCTTGTCAAGTATTTTGTTATTTTCAGTTTTTCTTTTGCTCAGATCACTTAAACTTGGGCCATATGCTTTAAAGGACAAGAATCCGACACGCTGCATGAAGCAAAATTAATTTACACGTTTTTTTGTTTTTCTAGCTCACATTTGTAATGTATGTATTCTGCTGCTCCTTTAATCATGATTATCTGAAAGTATCTCCAATATTCCTTCTTTCATCCATCATGTTTAAAGGGCTTCAAGGTCTTGATCGAACCAAGAATAGAAAATAATAGAATAGAAATGCACACTAAGGTTAACGTTAACTCAACATTGATCAAAGTAATTGTTAACACTTTACACTTTAATGAGGTTCTATATGTTGACATTAGTTAATATGCAATAGCTAACATGAAATAACTATGTAAGTGTCTTTGTTTTGCTAAATAAAAGATGATCTACTCTTCTGAATTAGGTACTGACCACATGACTCACCTATGGAGTTTTGAATAAACCTATGTGATTCACCCGAATCAGGTATAGAGAACTGTAATGATTCGCCTAAATTACTTAGAGTTTTGAATTAAAAAATATGTTTCACGTAAATCAAAGTACTGAATGCTCAGTCAATATAGTTCACCTAAATCACACGCTGAGTCTTGAAGCAAACACAGTCTATCGTTCTGGTTTTGAGTCCCGAATGAAATGCTTGACTCAAATGACTCCGCTGAATCAGACACCGAGTTCCGAATATGATTCACCAAAATCTCAAACTAAGCTCCGAAAGAAAACGTGACTGAAACGACTCACCTGAATCAGGTACCGAGTTCTGAGCGTCTCCTGCCCACAGAAGCACGCTGAACAAAACACACGTGAGCGCTTTACGCACCTCCATGATGGACTTTATGCCAAAATTACAGTCAGTTCTGGACGCTTTAACGCGTCTACATCGCCTAGCACAATTTCTATTCAAACTGTTTTTCTAAGACACGTACGGTTCACTTTTAAAGTCGCATTCAACGCAGGCACTCACCGGAGCTTTTTATTTTTTTAATTTAACTGCAATAAAATCGCAGCTGCAGCACCTGCGCGGTTATTCTACATGATTTACGCGTCGACAACGAAATAAACTGCTCAGTGTTACGGATTAAAACTCTCTCTCTCTCTCTCTCTCTCTCTCTCTCTCTCTCGGCTACTGAATGCATCAGGTTCCCTCCCGCCCTTTCTGCTCGGCGCACTCCTCCTCCTCCTCCTCCACTGCTTTAGACGGGTACCAGCGTCACCATCTTGAACCTGTGGCCGGATTCTGGTCCTTCTGATCTTTATGTTACACTTATTTTCTTGCTAGGGAATGGGCATATAATATGTATCATTATCAGTGTTGGGGGTAACGCATTACAAGTAACGCAAGTTACGTAATCAGATTACTTTTTCCCCAAGTAACTAGTAAAGTAACGCATTACTTTTTAATTTACAAGAGAA
>NW_015624199.1:449336-464766 GCF_001515625.1 Sinocyclocheilus rhinocerous
AACTCGGAATATGACGCAAACCTGCAATAATTAAATGTTAAACAACACAAATATCCTTTATGTATTTAATCCCATTCTATTAACCAATGTCTTTGCTTCTGACCTTCGATGATCCAGTTCAACCGTTCTAATAAGCAAAAATTACTCTAGACAAACATTTGTGTGTCTTTTTTTTATTGCTGAAGTGTGTTGAAATTTCTTCTTCTGCATTCTACTGTACGGACGTAAATTTACTTTTCCTTCAGCCTGAGGCTTATTCATTTCACTTTTGGTGTGAAATGGCTTTTATATTTGCCAAAAATATCACTTTTTTATTTTAAAAACAAACAAGCAAGCCCTGCCCAAATTTAAAAAGTAACGCAAAAGTAACGTAACGCATTACTTTCCATAAAAAGTAACTAAGTAACGTAATTAGTTACTTTTTTATGGAGTAACGCAATATTGTAATGCATTTCTTTTAAAAGTAACTTTCCCCAACACTGAATGGGTAACTAGAACTGGCCACTTGGGTCAGGACACACTAGGAGTTCAGTAGAGCCTTTTAGTTGACACTGTTTTTAACCATAGTACCATGGCAATACTTTAACATACACCATGCAATATTGTGGTTTTTGAAAACAGTTGTGCTGTAAGTAATTAATTGCAGTACAAATGACTCTGAAAAGTATTACTACTTTCTAAATCCTATATCATCCTCGACCAGTTGAACAACACAAGTAGACATGAAACTGCGCTTTTAATTCTTTTAAATAAATAACATAAATTTGCATAAATTATTCTTGAACTGGCCAAAGTAGGTTACATTAAAAACATACATTTAACATTAGATGTTGTAATGTTAAATTCACAATTGTTTTATATAGAATTGTTCAATAATTTATAGAGTATACATCAATTACATCAGAAGTAACTGTAATTAAATTACACAGATTTTTCCGATGGAAAAGTAATTAGATTACGGTAATTACTTATTGGTAATGCATTACACCCAACATACTTAAACTGATATTTTCAGTCCTTTCTGGAACAGATGCAGATTTTTGTTATTTTTGTTTGTGATCTTAATAATAACCTCTACTTATGAACTTAGTTTCATTTTATTGTGTTTGCCTTACAGGTATGAGGACAGACACACACGTGAGTCACTTCAGTCACGTGAGTAGATGAGATAAAGTCTTACACAGAGTTTAAGTATATAAGGAAGTAGTGAAGGCAACTTTCTGCCAAACACTGTAATGAACCACATGCGGCATATTTCCCATACAGCGTTAAAGATCCCTAAAGCTGTGTTCACTGTTACATACCTACTAAGCAAACAGATGTGATATGACATCTGCGGCGTTGAATTGATTTTCAGTACCTTAACCGCAATTCCTCCTTTGAACTATCACTGGGCAAACCCAAAACCTTTGCAGAGATTGCAAAATGAATGACTGGATATCGCAGTTCATATATATAAACGTGATCGTGCAACACAGTGTTGTACATTGCTGCAACCAACCAGTCTAGACATGCAGCGCCCCAACCCTCATATGACTGTCATCATTTCTACAGTGTCCAGCAGATTCGTTCATCCAATAAATCAGGTGCATCTGTGCACCTGGAAAAATCTGCTCTGGAATGTGCATGAACAGCTTTCGTATTCACTCAAAAAAAACAAATGGTTCAACGATACTCTGTTATTTCAAGGGCTTGATAAAAACAGAAATAGGTGACTGAGTTCTCAGCCAAAATGGCTAATAGCTGTTCAAGTGAGTATGGTCTGGGAATTGCTTGGTCACATGATCTCACTAGGGCTTATATGAACTGGATTGCGAGTCATTAGATGTGAGTGGATATGAGAGATGGGTACAGGCATGGCACTCAGAAATAGTGGAGTGGAGCTCCTCGGAGACAGCTCAGCTTTCTCAGTTAAAGGGATAGTTCACCCCAAAATGTAAATTCTGTCATCATTTACTCACCCTTATGTTGTTTCAAACCTGCGTGAGTTTCTTTCTTCCGTTAAACACAAAAGAAGATATTTTGAAGAATGTTGGTAAACAAGCAGTTGTTGGTAGCCATTGACTTCCACAGAATGGAAAAAAAATACTATTGAAGTCAATGGCTACCGAAACGAGGCAGCTGCTAAGATGATGTGGGTGGTTGCTAGGCAGTTGTTAGTGTTTTTCAGCGGTTGCTAGGGCATTGCTATGTGGTTGGTAGACAGTTGCTAGGGTGTTGTGGGTAGTTGTTATGTGATTGCAAGGCAGTTTCTAAGATGTTGTGGGTGGTTGCTAGGCAGTTGCTAGGGCATTGGAGATGGTTGCTTTTGTGTAGCTATGTGATTGCAAGGCAGTTGCGATCACAATGTGGTTGCTAGGGTATTCGGGGTGTTTTTTAGGAAGTTGCTGTGCAGTTGCTAGGGTGTTCTGGGTGGTTGCAAGGGCATTGCTAGTCTAGGCAGTTGTTAATATGTTGTGGGTGGTTTAGTGTGTTGCTAGTAAGTTGCTAGGATTTTTTCAGTAGTTGCTAGGGCAGTGCTGTGTGGTCATTAGACAGTTGCTAGGGTGTTCTAAGTGGCTGCTATAGGGCATTGCTATATGGTTGCAAGGCCGTTGCTAGGGTGTTCTAGGTGGTTGATAGGGTGTTGCTAGGCAGTTGCTAGGGTATTTTCAGTGGTTGCTAGAGCATTGCACTTCCACTCCACACTACTCTTTTTCTATTGAGAATTTCCATTCTATTCCCAGAATAATAAAGATTATGATTATGCAGGATTTTCACTTGGTAAGCAACACTTTTTCAGACTCGGTAAGCAACACAAATGCTTTAATAAATTCACTATTTTCTTTATTTCAGATGAAAACTAACTGGATGTTGTTCTCAAGGAGTCTCAAGGGTTCTAGTCTTGCTGTGGGTCTTAGGGGGATTGATATTGATTTGCATAAACCAGGCTGGACCACCAGTGAATTCATACTAGTTTAAACTGGTTACAGTAAGGGTAAGCAGCTCTTAAACGCCCTCAGAAAGAGTTTTCAGTATGTAATTGTAGAAAATACTATTTTTTTAGTGAATCAAAAACTGCCGTTTCAGTTCTGTGCACAAAATCGCTCTGTAATTCTCTCAGCTGTCAGGCAAAGTCTTCAAGTCGAAAGCAGCCTGGTTATCGCAAGCATGCGAATAAACAAAGCCATTATCTGATTTCTGTTATCTGTGCGCAGAATTGCAGGCAAAGCAGGTTGAGAGCCGATAAACACAGCAACGATAATCAAAAGCACTCAGTACAAGGAGCCCGTGAGGCCCGTTCACTAATGAGGACCAGACAGAAGACATAAATAATGAGCTTCCATGCAAAAACCAACAATACTAAGGAGTTTCCCATCCTGTATTTGTAAAGATCTGCCTTCCTGACTTTAAAAGTGACTCTTCAGTACCTGCGTCATTTTGACTTCCCTCTTTGTGTCTGAATGACCCGACTTTCCACGCTCAAGGCTTGTTGTTTGTGCACATTTTATGACTTCCCAGATGGGCCCCACGTGTCGGTATACGTCTTTGCCTGTAAAGAGCTTGTAATCTGTGTTTATTCACCACCATGTACATGTTTTGTATCTATAGCAATCATTTGCTCATCATGGGCATTATGCATAATGGAAAGCTTTTTCCATCCCTATAGGTTTCAGGAAAAAAAGCAGCTGCTTCATCACAATTCCAGCATTCAGAATTTCCCAATTTTATAGCACCAACACCCACTTTACAACTTTTCCATGCTGCGCTCCCAACACTGTGTCTCCCTGCCAGCTGTAGCGTTGCATCTTGAGAAACCAATCCAGCACAAATTGCGACAACATTGGTGCAGCTACTACCCATGAACGAGGGTCCCTGATGTATTTACAGCATTCCAAAAAGCTCGGAAAGAATTCCTCACTGGAAGAGAAATTTCCAAAAACAAAGTATTATATTCGTGGACAAATACAATGAGGCCCTTGTGTCCTCTTCTGGTGTCCGCTAAAGGATCCTTTATTTGGAGCGTGTTTGTGCTAGAACCAATCGTTTTGAATGGAAACCACATAATGTCTGGGGTTAAAACTAGTAAAGCGCCTGTAATCTTTTTCATTCAGCTCAGATTTAGTCACCGGTCATGTGAGTAAGTGTGGATAAAGGGCACTGGGTGGATTTACTGACTTAATGTCAATGGGTGACAGCTTATTTTATGAGAAGAAGCAGCAGCAAAGGTTGAAAAGAGGGTCTTGATCCAGAGCGGTGTTTATAAATGCACGCAGATGCACAAAGAAGTCTTGAACCGCTCACAGTGCAACCAGAGGAATTATGTAGCTTTGAGTAAAAATGGCATTAACTAAAATCGGTTTTCTGGTATACTGTTTAATATAAAAAAAAAAAGACTTGTCCTCGGTTATACAGTCATAGCCAAAAATATCGGCACCCTTGGTAAATATGATCAAAGAAGGCTATTTATATTCCTGTGAAACAGGAAGCCATGGCTGGATAATTTCATGTTCATAATCACCCTGGTATGCTCAAAATTTTATGCATTAAGAGCCAGGGGTGTAAACTTTTGAATAGAACTTTTGAATACTTATTTTGCCTAAATATCATATTTATTTCTATATTTTCATATTTTTTTTTCATTTAGTACTGCCCATCAGTGAGCATCAAACTGATTTGATGTATGTATGCATGCATGCATGTATTTATTTATTAGTATTTTTTAAATTTTTTTATTTGCTTTAATTTGTTCTCTAAGGCTTTGCCCATTTATATAGTTTATGTGAAGGGTTGTTTTTTGTATTATATATGCGTAAATATGCATGTGTGTTACTTTGCATATAACAAAACTGATGTGCACGTTTTAAAATTGAATAAAAATGTAATCACATAAAAAGCAAAATCAAGCTGAGGCACTTAAAATAGATGTAAATTGGACCAAATTTCGGAGGATTTAAAAGCGGAAATGTAAATATAATTTCATTAAAACACTTACATTAATTCATCTGACAAGACAACAAATTGTAAAATCTATAGAACTAATGTGGATATCAGCTCAAATCATTTTGTCTTGAACAAAGTTAAGTTCATACTGAGATCTCTGACTTTTGATTGCAGGTCAGTGAGATTCTTGCACATTCGAGCACAGTTTGAGACATTGTTGAGATGTTTGAGACAAATAGTGGAGTCTTTTACATTTAAAGTCTCCATTTAATCTCACTGATCTGTCTAGAAGAACACTTAAAAGGGTCATATGATGCGATTTCAAGTTTTCCTTTCTCTTTGGAGTGTTACAAGCTGATTGTGCATAGATAAGATCCCTGAAGTTGCAAAGACTAAAGTCTCAAAACCAAAGAGATATTCTTTATCAAAGTTAAGACTCTGCCACGCCCCCCTAAAACGGCTCGTTCTAACACGCCCCCACATATCTACTTCACTATGTGGAAATATTTGCATAATGTGCCCAAATGTGCTCGCAAAGAAAGAAGGCGTGGTTTCAGTAACCACAGTTAGTGTTGGAAGCAACATGTCAGGGAGACGCTGTGTGTTTCAGTGCAAAACATTTATGATGGGAACCCAATTTTTTACTCTGCGTTCTTCCCATTCCCCTAAGTCATCATTAGTTCCTCACATGTTGTCATCCGTTTCAATGCCATTTTGCATTTCCCCCATCTTGGCCACAGTCTTATACAGCTGCGGTTTTCTTTTATATTTCTCCTTAGACGTATCATGACCTATTCTTCCACTCCCCACCCCCCCATCATTCCCAAAAGACTGTCCAGCTGCCTTTTTCCATAGAAACACACGTATACACAATCACACAAAAAACTCGCTCCGTATCGGCTTTCTACAAATGCGCAAGGAAGCCAAACAGGCCTTATGGCTTGATATGTTGCTTTGGTGTTTGGTACAAGGCCGGTAGTTATTTTGAGAGCATGTTTGTGTGCCACAAATGATCTTTTTAGTGTGTTTACTTTATCTGACTAAGCGGATGTCAAGAGGGTGTATTTAGTTTATAATGCCTTTGATTGGGTGCCAAATTCCCCAAGAATCCCCCTTTGCTGCGAGGGCCTGTCTCGACAGATTTGGCTGCGGATGTGCAGAAAACACACACCTATTGTAGAACAATGGTTGCTAGGACAGATCTTTATAAGTGTGTGTCTGTGTGTCTTAGGTCGTGTGAGGAGCTCTTGATGACAGGGAGATGACGGTAAACCCAATGCACTTTTAGCTTTGAACAAACAGCTTTAGCACCTTTCTTCTGTTCGCATTTGCTTTTCTGTTCTCTTGGTTGAATGCAAGTGCGACCGAGCGTGTCGTTGGCATCTTGTCAGGCTGATGGGAATGAGATGGAGTAGGTGAGGAGCCGTAACACTGTCCGTCACTGACCCCAAACCACAGTCTGTCTGTCTAAACAGTTACATTTGAAAATCTGAGAAAAGAAAAGGATCTCACTTAACTACGATAAGCTCAACTAAACAAGCTAAGATAAACTAACAATGCCAAAGTGAGCCAAAAAGATAAGATTCATAAAAATAAATGGACATTTTGCATAAGATTTGACTAGAAAAGTGTTCCAATACTATTTGCTATTACTAGTTAATTATTTAGTTAGTTAGTTAGCTATTGTTCAGTTTAACATCATAAAACAAACAGCTTTATATATTTATAGTCTTTCCATACGATTTGAATTGTAACTACAGTGTTCAAATACTATTTATTTGTTGTTTGTTTGTTCACTTTAATATCATAAAACAATACAGCTTTATGCATTTATAGTTTTTCCATAAGATTTGCCATGAAACCAGAAAGTGTTTGAATAATATTTACTATTACAATTGTATTATTTAATTACTTTAGTTACATATGTATATTTTTTTTACAGATGTATTTATTGTAAAGTTTGCTCAAATATTATTTACTTTATTTTTATTTATTTATTTACTTATTTATTGCTCAGTTCAACACCATAACAAATACTGCTATATATATATTTACAGTTTTTTTCCATAAGATTTGACCTAAAACCTGAACGTGTTCAAATATGATTTACTTTATTTATTTATTTATTTTGCATAATACAACTTGTATATATTTATACAGTAGATTTATACAGAATTTATACAAAACAGTTGTTTTTATTTATTTACATTTTTATTCATTTTTTGTAGTTGTACATCATAAAACAATAGATAAAAATAATAAAAGATTGATTATAAATAGAGTATATTAAATATTTTTTATTAGTAGTAAATAGTAATATATATTTAATAGATATTATTGTTGTTATTGTAATTTATTCAATCTATCATCTCTGTTTTCTGCAAATGTTTTTAATTTAGAGAGCTTTGTGAATCTCTGTTTGGATTTTTCGGTTTCTATGGGTTATGAATTCTGGGTGTGTTGCACCACAGATGGTTTTACATTAAGTGAAAATGGAAAAAAATGACATTTGCTTGTGGTCTGTTAAGGCTGATGATGTTTCTGCATGTGCTCTGTATCTCTCTTGCAGGTTGCATGTGAGCCTCTCAAGTGGAAATGGAGAAAGAAGCACTAATAAAGACATCTGTAATGCACACCGGTGTATGAACAGGATGTTTTGACCTCAAACACAAAGTAAGATTCTTCACTGACATTTATTTACATGAAGGAAAGAGCAGGGTTTGTATTAAGTAACGTCGACTGCTAGTTCTTCCTCTCTTTTCTCCTTTCTTGAAATCTTGACCTCATAACCTCTGTAAAGAGATGGTACCAGGCACAGAAAGAAAAGAAGACAGGAGAGAAAATACAGATGTGACACACAAAGACAGGAGATATGTGCAAATGCACACACATATACTCTTGTTGTGAATATCAGTTTCATATTTTCCAGTTAATCCTTGTGAAAAGAATATGAATAGACATGTCCATGATTCTATGTACAGACTTGTAAAGCTGTAAAGACACATTCATATATAGTTATTGCTCTAAGGAGATTGTTGCTCAAACAATAGATATGATTTTTTGGTTTTAGAAAATTATGTAATCATGCATTTCACAAACTATTCTCCTGGATCATCCCAAGTATGGGCTTTTAGTGGAAAGAGCAACAAGATACAGCAGCTCATAGACCTTATATAACAGCAGGAGCGATCAAGATAATAATACACACGATAAGAATCAGAATGAATCTAAAAATACCAGGAGGTGTCAAAAAGAGAGTCATTAGGCAATGCGAATTATGTAACTCAGACAAATTGCTATAGTCAATCATGTTTAATTTAAAAAAGATGGCCAATATATATATATATATAGTTATTTAGTTAAAATGTTATATAATTACATTATAAAATTGTATTTATTTATTTTGTTTGTTTGTTTAGTTTAACATCAGCCAGAAAGTGTTCAAATATTATTTTCCATTACTACATTTATGTATTTATTTACTTATTTGTTGTTTAGTGCATATATGTATATATGTAGGTGATGTGTGTGTCACACAAACATTTTTTTGTCATTTTTATCACATTTATCAAACTTACAAATACATACAATAAAATCTGTGTATCTGTGAGATTGTTTAAACTCTGTATCCAACATAGGTTTTATATAGTGGCAGTTTTATATGGGTCTCTGCTGCCTTCTGCTGGCCAACAAAAAAAAAGGCAATATTTCTATAGGGCATGTTTATGTATTTATATTCAGTCTCTTTTCCCCGTACAACACTAAGAGAACAACTGATGATATTTATGAGGCACAACATGAACAATTAATAACATAAATCTTCCTCACAGCATCACATAAACCTAAAATCATTTAAAATAATTTAAAACCCCCTAAAAATTACTTTATACATGTTATATGTTCAAATTATTGATCCTTCTAAGAAGACTCAGCTTTTGAATATTAATTAAGTTATGCTGCCTTTACTTGCTACACCTTCTTGGAGCCTCAAGTCACGGTCCTAATTAATATTAATATTCCACAATATTTATAGCCAGCGGCTAGAAATGCTAAAACACAAGAGCAACATTGATGTCATTTTTCGGGCAAAACGTCAACATTTAATAGCATAAATTATAATTAGCCTTCTGTAGAACGTTTCAAATAAATCTAAAATCGTCATGAGGCAAAATTGCTATTTTGACTTTTAAATCAAGTCGTGGTGAAGTTGCCAAGTAACATTCCGATACTGTCACGTTGCGTTATTAATATTCATACGCCAAACCAAGCAGTTCAGCCAATCGGTAAAGCCAACTGGGCGAGCGTGACGTTGCGTGATTAATATTCATTAGCCAGTCCTCCGTTATTCGCGAACTGATTTGATGGACAGAGGGCGCTGCTGCATACAAGAACAACTTAGGGCTGAACTTTCATCTGTCACGACAACAAAGTAACAACTTTCCTCCATGGAGAGAACAAATCTGTAACTTATTGTGAGGATAAACCAATGGAAACAACACCTAACAACAACGAGGAGCCGACGTTAACTCCAGGTATTTATAGACTTCACTAAGAGTGCGAGTTTATTTGAGGACTTTTGAAAGGATTTTAGTTTTGCCCAACAGATGACAACAAAATAAGAGTCTTTGGTTTTCTTATTTTGAGAGAATTAATTATTTATTGTTGGTTACGTTGTATTGTATTTCATTCTCATGATGAGACTTAATGTTTAGAAATAGAGATATTAATGTTGTTGACATACGTGTCCAGCAGCTGCTCGCTCATTTCTGGGTTTTTATCGCAGATGCAGGAAAAGGTCGAGAGGCCTTAAACATGTTTTGGATAAACAAGGGACATTTTGTGTTAGATAATAACACATTGCATATTTTTCAATGTATTTTCAGGGACTTCATATGATCTCGAGACCAATGAGTACTACATATGCTGTATTATTAAAGCATTACGCATCATGTTGTAGTGTCATAAAGTGTCACATGTTTGTGCAAATATCTTATGCAAAGTAGAAAGTTTTGTTTGGCCTCCGATATCAGAAAACATGCAAATGAAGTTTGATCTGGAAGCCCTTTCAACCACAAATATTCAACTTTCAAAAGCACAAAAAGCAGACATTGGGTCCAAAAGGCAGATTTGTTCTTCAAGAAACAAAATAAGGTCATAAAATTGAACGAATGTCAGAAGCTTTTTCTACTTGGACCCCTGTAATAAGCGTGTACTGTAGATGTGGAGGACTAGGTTTGATGTGACAAAGTCTGTGTGTATCTGTTATTGAACACTCGCACATTCTTCACAGGAACTTTGTAAATTTTTTGATTTTGCATTTAGTCATTTTATTGTTACAGACCCAGGCCAAAAGGCAGATTTGTTCTTCAAGAAACAAAATAAGGTCATAAAACTGAACTAATGTCAGAAGCTTTTTCTACTTGGACCCCTGTAATAAGCGTGTAATGTAGATGTGGAGGACTAGGTTTGATGTGACAAAGTCTGTGTGTATCTGTTATTGAACACTCGCACATTCTTCACAGGAACTTTGTAAATTTTTTGATTTTGCATTTAGTCATTTTATTGTTACAGACCCAGGAGGACAGAAGCATGATCAGTCACCAGCAGAGAAAGTGTTTGGTCGACAGCTGAGTGAACCAGGGCGCTTTGCGTACGCTGGGTTATGTGGAGTGTCTTTGGGCCAGCTGTTTCAGGGACCTGAGCAAAAGTAAAAAAAAATATGTATAATAGTAATATCACTTTAATGTGCTGTTTACTAATAGACATTAGCGTTAAAAAAAGTATCTTATGCACACCAAGGCTGCATCAAAAATATTTAAAAATACAGTAATAACAGTAAAATTGTGAAATATTCTTGCAGTCTAAAATAAGTGGTTTTTATTTGAATACATTTTAAAGTGTATTTTATTTCTGTGATGCAAAGCTGTATTTTCAGCATCATCACTTCAGTGTTTAGGTCACATGATCCAAATGATCATTCTAATATGCTGATTTGCTGCTTTTTTCAGGATTCTTTGATGAATAAAAAGTTCAAAAGAACATCTATTATTTGAAATAGAACTCTTCTGTAACATTATGAATGTCTTTACTGTCACTTTTGGTTTAATGAGTCTATGCTGAATATTAACATTTAATTTCTTAGAAAAATGTTCAGATGTTTTGGGTTTGTGAAACTTCACTGTGATATTTTCTCAATGCAGATGTTTTCGTGAGATGTATCTGCAGGGTCTTGTTCAGTGGCTGGATCTTGATGAGTCGGTCATGCCTGTTATGCAAGCGTTCCTGGCAGGGCTCGGGTTCGAAGGCACTGACACCTTCCTGTCCATCTTGCATGCGGAGCCGCTGCTCAGAGCCGGAGCTTTACTCATCACTCAGGTACTCGTCTGACATTAACCCAGCTGGACGACTGCATTAACATATATATAGATGCTCGTGTTTGTGACTTTCTGTTTTGTTTTTCAGGATCTTGTGTCATTCTCGGTCAAAGATGGTGAGCTGATGTTTCACGATTAATTAGCTGGTCTTTTTTGCAATGGCGTGCCTAAAAATAAACAATTTATTATTTAAAATAATAAATAATACAATTGAATCTCACAAAGAAATGCCTATTTCATATTATATTTTGCATGAAGAACATGAATACTGTTAACATATTTTGCATTGTCATTTTAATTTCTAAACAATTAAGCAAATTCACATCCCAATGCTTGTTACTGCAATGAAAAGAAAACATGAAATTCATAATTTTAAATTATTTAAATTTAAAAAATATACTTTACAATATTATTTATTCTACTATGTTAATTTATACTATTTATTATTTATGTAAATGTGAGAAAAAATTACATTGCATTTTACTTTTAATAATGTACAAAACATCTTAACTGTGTTTTAATCTACATTGGTCCAGAATGTCAATGAAAAGTCTGTGAAAACATGCATAAAGAAAATAAAGCTTATTTTTAAGAGGTGTATTTATTTATTATATTTTTTAAAAACTGTTTATAAAAAAAAAAAGCTTTTCAGGCTTTTTTAAAATTGTCCCCCAAATGTCCAATACCATAATTTGTCTGGGTTTTATTTATTTTAATTAAATATATTTATTTACAAAAAAAAAGTTAATTACTGTAATTGTTAATTTTATTTATATGATTCATTTATATTAAAAATAAAAATTGGGATTTGCCTCATATTTGAAGTTTGCATCATTGACTCCGTTACTTTCCTATTTAATACTGTTAAGCTTTTTTGAAACGATCTCTATTGTATTAAGAGCTATAAAAATAGAGTTGACGAAATGCTTCTAAAACTCTTTATTTTCTGTATGCAAGATTGTTTTTTCTTTTGATTTTTTTATGGTAAAGTATGAACTAGACATTTTTCTGTGAGATTGATTATTCTTCCTCCAATCTTGTTTTCCATGTAATAACCATTTTTTGATTCTTCTCATGTAGGACATTATGATGCCAGGGCTCGAGTTCTGATCCGACATGTCAGCTGTCTGCTGCGTGTGACCCAACAGCAGCTGGAGGATTTTGAAGAGACTCTTGGAGAGAAATTGAGAGAGTCAGGAGAGGAGAGCGAGTGAGTGAAACTCCTTTATGGGATTTTGGGGGGGGGTTATCAACATGTAAAACACGCACTGGTTTCGCTGTAGGATGGATCATTTACAAGAGATTATTTCCACAAAGCCCACGTAGAGCCATCTGCAGATTCACAAAGAAAAGTCAATACAGGGGCACAATCAATATCATTGTGAAACAGTGAAAGTGCTGTAAAAATTTTGACATGAGGAACAAACCTGAATCTGTTTGCTGATTTCTGTCTGTTAATGTGTTCTCTTCTGCATGTGATGTGGACCGTGCACATCCGTGAGTGTTTATGTTAGTTTTAGTTTCTAATAGAATTCAGTTGACAATGAACAAGACCTCAGAGCTTTCAGCAGCTCCAGTGAGCATGTTATGAATCAAATTGACATTCTCTCAACAGAGAAGAGTCATCAGGAAGGCAGAAGAAAGAGAGAGGTCGTAAATTGCGCCGGTACCTGCTCATCGGACTTGCCACTGTGGGTGGAGGAACAGTAATTGGTGAGTCTAAATGCCACAGGACGTATGTTTTAAACTACATTGGTCTCATCAAGGTGAATGTCAGTGAAAAGTTCATGAGAACATTAATAATGCCTATTTGTTTGTTTGTTTATTTGTAAAAATTCATTTAAGAAAATTAAGCCTTTCATGCTTTTTTTTTTTTAAAGATTTGTATTTTTTTTAGGACATTGAAAACCACATTTTCCTTACTTTAATGCATTTATTTATAATAAATATGTATTTAATTTATATTTAAGCAATTTAACTACCATAATGTTCATTTAAACAATTTAACTACCATAAAGTGTACTGTAAGATAATATTTTATTTGTGACTGTTATTATTAATATTATTAGTAGTATTATTTTAATTAAATATATATTTATTATTTATATTTTAAACATTTCATTACTGTAATGCATCAGGATGTTTCAATTGTGATTTTATTATTATTATTTATTTAAATTAAAATTATATATATTTATATTTATATTTAAAAACTTTCATTACTGTAATGCATCCAGATGTTTTATTTGTGATGTTTGTTTGTTTATATTAAAACGATATTCATTCATAGGTTAAATTAATGAATTAATTCAAATACAGAAAATACTACCATGATATATAAATAATTCACAATTTAAATAATTTTGAAGAATTTTTGTGTTTATGATATGATTATGATAATTTGAAGGGAAATATGCTTAATTTTAATAAAAACAATCAGAATTTAAAAAAAAAACTTTAAGCTAAACAATTATTTTATTTGTATTATTTTTTTATTTACATTAATATTTTAGATGATTAAATTACTTACTTAAAATGTTTTATCTCTTAGTTCTTTCTGTTAATTTTGAGGTGAAATATGACTAGAGCATGCCCAGCACTGGTGTGATGAGATTTAGTTTCATTTGTCTGGTGTTCATGATAATGTATGTGTTTTTATCAGGTGTTACAGGAGGGCTGGCGGCTCCTCTGGTGGCTGCTGGGGCAGGAGCAGTGCTAGGAGCGGGTGGAGCCGCTGTGCTGGGATCAGCCACGGGCATCGCCATCATGGCTTCCTTGTTTGGAGCCGCAGGGGCCGGGTTAACAGGTGAGCTAGCTGACCTATTTGAAGCTTGTTTATGCTGATAATTAGTGCTGTCAAATCGATTAATCGCGTAATTTGTGTTTACATAATATATGTGTGTGTGCTGTGTATATTTATATGTATATATAAATACACACACATACGTGTATATATTTAAGAATTAAATGAAATATATATATTTATATATAATGTAAATCATACATAATTATGAATATATACACATGTAAATATTTCTTACATTTATACATGTATGTGTGTGTATTTATATATACATATAAAAATACACAGCACACAGACATATTATGTAAACACAAACTTTTATTTTGGATGCGATTAATCGATTTGACAGCACTACTGATAATAAAAAAATTATAACAATAATAAATATTATATTGCGGAAAAACTTTATAATAATAAGTCTGTTATTATCAAATGAATTATTTATTGAACTTTGGTGTACTTTATCATTTATGTTTATCATTTGTGTTCATGGTAAAATTACTATAAGCCTCTCATGGCTTATTGCATTATTTATCTATTGCATTTACACAACTTTAATGCAGTGTTGCTATGTAAGGTTCTGTTCTTCCTGGAGGGCAAGTGATTTATATGATTTCTTGCATGATTCTTGTTGAATCACTAGACTGCGTTACAGGATTGATAGGTGTGCAGATGAATTAGCAGACTGACAATGATGATAAAGTTACAGTCCGTTTTCTGGTTTGAGTAGAATTTTCTATAAGCCTGCTTTCAGAGCACATCGTCAGCTGCCATTCAAAGTGAATTGAGCTCAAGGTTATTGGAGATGCTTGGTGTTTCTTCAAATGCAGTTTATCTGTGCGTCTGCCTCTCTTCATTTCTGTTTGCAGATCAAGTTTTCCGTTTCCTCTCTATGTTTATGTTCACTTAGTTTATATGTATGAGGATACCTGAAGGTATATTTACTCATTTTACACAGGCTATAAAATGAACAAGCGTGTCGGCGCTATAGAGGAGTTTGAGTTTCTTCCGATGAGTTCTGGAAAGCATCTTCATCTCACTATAGCCGTGACAGGCTGGCTGTGCAGCGGCCAATACAGTGAGTGCCACAGTTAACCATCAAAATAGCACTTTTCAGTTGCTGTTATGTGTATTGTTATGTTTACTATTATGTTACTTCTAAAACAAATATTGTTTATTAATTATTAAAGGGGTCATATGATTTTTAAAGATCATTATTTGGTGTATTTGGTGTAACAGAATATGTTGACATGCTTTAATGTTCAAAAAACACATTATTTTTCAAATACTGTACATTATTGTAGGTCCTCTATGCCCCGCCTTTCTCAAA
>NW_015624199.1:464933-478577 GCF_001515625.1 Sinocyclocheilus rhinocerous
TTGAAATCGCATCATATGACCCCTTTAAAGGAATAGTTCACCCAGAAATAAAAATTTGCTGAATTATGTCCTCACCCTCAGGCCATCCAAAATGTACATGAGTTTGTTTCTTCATCAGAACAGATTTGTAGAAATGTAGCACAAGCCACGGTTAAGACAGCTGACTCCACTGTGATGTGAGACATGGTTAAGACAGCTGACTCTGTCTCTCACACACACACGCGCGCGCATACACACACACGATGCGCAAAACTCCACATTTGAACAGTCAATAGCTGAGGGTGAGTACATATTGAGCAAATTTTCTTTTTAGGGTGAACTATCCCTTTACTGTAATAAGCCCAAAGTACCCATGAAATATTGTTGACACTAAGGTTCAGATTGACTTGCCCATCATAGGTTCGTTTCAGGCTCCCTGGTCCAGTCTAGGAGCGTGTGGCGAGCAGTACTGTCTGAAATGGGAGTCGCGTTATTTATTGGACCTGGGCTCTATTCTGGACTCATTATGGGATGGGCTTGTTAGTGTTGTGGCTCAGGAGGCCCTCAAATACACAGTGCTCTCAGGTATGTCTGCTTTACTGTGCTAATGCTGTTAAGCTATAAAAAGATAGAACTACTGGTTTGAGGAAAATAGAAAGTCTCTTGTGCTTTATCTTATGTAAGTGTTGAACTGTGCAGTCATAGTTATTCACTTGATCTTAAATCTAGTCTAAATTGGGCCATTTTTGAGTCGTCTCAGCAGGGATGTGTCGAATACAGAATTAAGTGTCTCTAATTGTTGAGCTGGAGTTTGTTTTATTTATTCATGTGTGTTATAATGAATGATGATCCAGTGCTGGAATTTTTAATGTTTTGCTGAGTGGCCGTTGCAGTTTTAATCAGTGGCAGCATTCCCTCCCACGCACCTTCAGAAGCGCAAATCAGTCTTTTCTCTAGCTCACAGTCTATTTTAACAGAATCACTAAATAAATAAATAAATAAATAAAGCAAATGTGTCCAGTTTTTTAAAGTAAAATGTTTAGAACCCAGAATATAATAAAATATTTACATTTCAAATAAATTTAAATACATTCAAATAAATGCTAAAAAATTCTTTGGAATTATATATCAAAATTCTATATATCATCCTAAAATAATGTGTCAAATCAGAATATTAGAATGATTTCTGAAGGATCATGTGACACTGAAGACTGGAGTAATGATGCTGAAAATTCAGCTTTGATTACCAGAATAAATTACATTTAAAAAAATATTAAATTAGAGAACTGTTATTTAAATTGTAGTAATATTTCACAATATTACTGTTATACTGTATTTTTGATTAAATAAATGCTGCCTC
The DNA here is from genome assembly GCF_001515625.1 of Sinocyclocheilus rhinocerous. Taxonomy (NCBI): domain Eukaryota; kingdom Metazoa; phylum Chordata; class Actinopteri; order Cypriniformes; family Cyprinidae; genus Sinocyclocheilus; species Sinocyclocheilus rhinocerous. Next base: position 466,273 of record NW_015624199.1, read on the forward strand.
AGTGAGCATAAGAGTCTATTTTCAAAAATCTTACTGACCCAAACTTTTGAAGGGTAGTATGTACAGTATATCTATCTATTTATCTATCTATCTATCTATCTATCTATCTATCTATCGTTCTATCTATCGTTCTATCTATCTATCTATCTATCTATCGTTCTATCTATCGTTCTATCTATCTATCTATCTATCTATCGTTCTATCTATCGTTCTATCTACACATTGCAACACCTTAGCAACCGCCCCGGGTACCCTAGCAACCGCATAGCAACACCCTAGCAACCATCCCGGGTACCCTATCTATCTATCTATCTATCTATCTATTAACTATATCTATATATATGTGTGTGTGTATGTATAAATACATTTGCATATTTAATATTGAGTTTTTTTCATGTTCGCTATTTATGGAAAAGTTTAAACTGTATTTGATAACAGGATTACAATAGAAAGTAAAACAACTCGTATAGTATTTTGTTTGTCCGGTAACACTTTATTTTAGGGTCTCTTAACTAGTTGCTTATTAGCATGCATATTACTAGAATATTAGCCATTTATTAGTACTAATTAAGCACATATTAATGCCTTATTCTATATCCCTAATCCTACCTAATACCTAAACTTAACAACTACCTTACTAACTATTAATAAGCAGCAAAGTAGGAATTTATTGAGGGAAAAGTTGTAGTTAATAGTGAATAAGTGTTCCCTATTCTAAAGTGTTACCAAATGTTCTTGGGGCCACTGTATATATTTACCATTTTTGTTAGTTTTAATTACTGTTAAGATCATAATGCACATTTAAATGCACAAAAATGCACACAAAAAAACGGAATTTCTGTCTGCTATACCTGCTGCTCAGAAGAGGCCTCTCTGGGTAACAGCTGGGAGGCCACTATGGCTTTCATGGTCTCAAACTGAAAAGGGGCCCCCAAAAACAGTGTACCATTGCCCATTATTAGCTGTTAGTTGTTGAGGTTTAGGTAATGAGATAAATCACCATGTAATAGCTACGCAAAACTAGAATTTGGAGAAGGGACCAAACTGACGGTTCTGGGTAAGTCTGAATTTTTTAATTCAGAAATTGTATTAGTAGATATGATAACTTGTTTGATGGGGCAGATTGGGAATTGTATGCATGAGTTACAACAACTTCCTGTTTCATAGTATTAATAGCATGCAATTTATTGAGGGAAAAGTCGTAGTTAATAGTGAATAAGTGTTCCCTATTCTAAAGTGTTACCATTTGTCCTCCTGAACAACATATTACTTAATTTTTCCGACCCTATTTTATACCCTTTTGGAAAGTGCCTTAATTGTAAATGCACTTATTAAATGCACTTTTGAAAGAAGATTTTATTTGTCACGCATTGCTTTAAGGTGTCCAGTATAACCGCATTGCTCACTCTGTTGTCTGTGTTCAGGCATAGTAACGGCTCTGACATGGCCTGCGTCTCTGCTGGCTGTGGCCAGTGTGATCGACAACCCCTGGGGAGTGTGCCTGAGCCGATCAGCAGAGGTGGGAAAACACCTGGCCCAGGTGCTCCGGAGCCGACGGCAGGTCAGAGTCAAGCGGAGTCATGCAAGACATCGACTTCCTCAAGCTTCTCCTTAGTCTTTGACGATTTCAGTTCAATGCGGCTTGAAATGACTAATTCGAAAAGTGTTAGGGGTCACATACAAGCTCGAAGGACAGTATCTGTGGCTCATACTTGAGGAGAAAAAACACCTTGGTTTTATTCAGAGGCCCAAACTGAGCAAAAATATGCAATTTGAATCAGTTGCTGATATTTGTATGGCCAAAGGGTCAGATGAAATCCTGATAAATAAATTTGATTTATATTACGGTAAAACAGACTAGTTACATAAAATGCATATGAATATCAATTGTCACTCTGTATCTTTCAATAAGATGTCTTGGTAAGATATTGAAATGTTTTATTATCAAAGCAATGTAGTTTCAAAACATATAATGCAACGCAATACAATGGTAATTGAGAAATGGACAAATAAATGTTCCTCAAAAATGTGCCTGATACATTTTAACATGATTTTTCAGAAAAATGAAGAATGGATAAGTAAACCTAAGCTGCTTCAGTCCAGTAAATGGTCATCTTGAAATATTAATAACAATATAATGCTTACTTATATTTACTTTTTAAAAATCAGTAAAATTTTCACACACACACACACACAAAATAAACACAGGAACCACAACCTGAAGGCAGACATTTTTACAGTTCTAGGCCTTTTATTTGCTAAAAAAGTATAAACTATCAATTAGATGACAGAAGGTGTGTAGTTTATTGTGTACAACAGGTTTTTCAGCATGATCATATTGTTTATTTAAAGGCCTTATTACATATTAAACATGGTACAGTTGGCAGTATAGAGTTAATCATCTATATAATATTAACCCAGAATATTCCTTTCAAATGTGAGTATAATTATCTTCTTTCTTTCTGCAGGGAAAGCGGCCTGTCAATCTAATTGGCTTTAGCCTTGGAGCTCGCGTCATCTACTTCTGCCTAGAAGAGCTCGCTAATGATCAAGGTACACTTTTTATTCATTTTTAATGAGTCGCTGATAACGAGGGAACATCCTTTTGTCTTTAAGACCTTGTGTCTCAAGAAGTGTCCACATGAGAGAGCTGGGCATGGCCAAATTTCCTGCAAGCCAGATTGAGTCGTGTTCTCTTTGTCATCGTAATGAAAGATGGAGTCAGAGGTGTGAGGCTGCAAATGAGAATCTGATCGCACAGAGCCCATTGAAGGACTTTTGTCTCTTATTATCGGGCAGGTAGTGAAGGTGTGGTGGAGGATGTGGTGTTGCTGGGGGCCCCTGTGGACGGATCGGAGAAAGCATGGCAGAGACTGTCCAGGGTAGTGGCTGGGAAGATTGTTAATGGATATTGCAAGTAAGACACTATTAATATTACTCCTACTGAGGGTCAGGGGTATGTTCAAATCCCTTACCATAAGTATTCAAATTTGCTGAAACTCACTTTCTTTTTTCTGTTATACACTACTTTTCAAACTTTTGAGTCCGGTAAGATTTCTTAAAATGTTTTTGGAAGAAGTCTTTCATGCTCGGTAAAAACAGATGATATGACAGTTTTTTAAAAAAGTATTTTCTATTTGAATATATTTTAAATTGTAATTTATCCCTGTGATGCAAAGCTGAATTTTCAGCATCATTACTCCAGTCTTCAGTCAAATTTAAATGACACATTTACAGAATTACATTTTAGGCCACCAGATGAAGAATTAGAATTGACAATTTATTCATTTAGTTATTTATTAAAAAGTAACAGGAAGTCTCAACATGTTAACTGCAAACAAATCTGGAGATTATGATTTTGTTTACTACATTTAATAATTTGTCATAACTATTGTTAATTTTAATTGAAAGTCACAGTTATTGCATTAACTAAATACGTAAATATGTTTCTTTTTGTTTTTATTGGTTTAGAGGGGATTGGCTTCTTGGATTCCTGTACAGAAGTTCATCTGTCCAACTGTCTGTTGCTGGGCTGCAGCCAATCAGTTCGCAAGACCGCAAAATAATCAATGTTGATCTGTCATCAGTGGTAAGCAAATGCATTTGTGCACTGAGCATTAAGTCCCTGATGTTCTCGGTAGATGTTCTTTTTTAAATATTCTTGGTGTCTGTGAGATGCATTTAGATTCAGATTCAGTTTACTGGCTGCAAAAGTAACAATTCCACACAATGGCTTGACATTATATTATCGCAGAGTCGAAGTTTCATTTCCTTCCAGTTGGCTAAGATTTGAAGTCATCTGAAGTTTCTTTTTTGGACAAAAATGATTTAATGCTTTTTGCAGAGCACCCCCTGCCGTGAATAGAAAGGGCATTGTTATATTGTCACCCATGAAATACTACAATTACTGTCGCAGGAAGTTGCGCTCGTTGGTATTCAAGTGGAGACCTTAAATCCAATGCTGTTATGTCATAAAAAAATGGAAAAATGACCTAAAAAGAGTGTTATTTTATGCAACGCACAAATGTAAAAAAATCAAGTCACTTGAACTTAAAATGATCCATTCGTAACGATGCCTTCTAAGTTACACTGAGCAACAGATAGTCTGTGCATCTCAACAGAGGTCATCACGCCAGCCATCCATGTGACATATTGTAAACAAAGGACTGGATCTGAGATCTTCCTTAACTCGTAGACACAGAATACAGGTTACATCACACCTGCCTTAATCCAGAACAAATAAAGAAATGCTTTGTAGCTTTTGTCATGTCATGCTTTTTTCGTGAAAGCCGTAAAATGATTTTCATGTAATACATAATTATTATGCGACTGCAATGTGAGGCATGTGAAGAATTGCACCTTCGTTTGGCATGTGAAGAAATGTTAATGAGCAACTAAATATGCATTTCCTGAAATAAATACCAGTGCTTGTAAGAGAATAGTGTTACAGTTTTAGGTTTGTCGGAGCCATTTTAATCTCGCTGTTCATATAAAAACTTAGCTAAAGTTAGTCACATCATGTGATGTTGCAATGTCAAAGCAGCTATAGTGAAAATAAATTAAATCAGTCAGCAAAGTATCAGTCAGCCGAGTTAAAAACATTACAACCCCTTGAAAAGACTGCGTATATTCTATATTTTTATTTGTGAAAAATTAAATATGGCATCAACCTTTATGTACATTTTACACTGGTCCTTGCCTGTGCAAAACATTGTTATGGTGTCCTTTAGTCTGTTGCTAGGGTATTCTGGATGGTTGCTAGGTGGTTACTTACTGGCCTAAATCAAAGGATTCCAGCCGATTCTCTGTATGTTGGTTCAGGCCTCTCTATTTATAATATAAATCAGTGGGAGTTTTTCCACTGCTTTTATCGTCCACCAGGGCATGAAAAAATGTAAATTTGATAGCTTAAAAAAAGTACTAACATACATTGCGTGGTTTGAGGTATCATGCATGGCTGAGTTATACACCAAAGCTTGATTTTTCTGAAAAGTTTGCAAGCACCACTAAAATTAGAATGAGGATATCAATATAATAATGCACTCAAGCACTGTAAAATTGTTAGGGAATGTAAAGTCTTTTCCACTTGCTTTATGAATACTGAATACTGGGTATGTTCTGTCCACCTCTTAGGTAAAAGGACACCTGGACTACATGCGTCAGATGGACACCATCCTAGTAGCAGTAGGGGTTCCTACCAGGGAAGAAGCTGGAGCCCTGAGTGGCAAACTACAGCTGGTACATTTATCTCAGGAAAAAACAGGCACTCCAGAACCAGCTGGTCTGAGCAGAGTCATGGGGGAACCATCCATGGACATTTCAAACAATGATACCTCAGACACCACAGAGACAAATGTAAATGAATACAAGAAACAGACTGGAGACAAGGAACGGTGTGAGAGGAAAAACTCTGAGAATGGCTGGGATATCCCTGATATATCTGATTTATTGGACTCCATCAGTGAATGTGATGGCATCCCTGAACCATCTCAAGATGAAGGCAAAATAGACAGAGAAGATGAAAGTGACACATACTGTGAGCACACATCCTGGGACTGGGATGACACGAACTGGACTACTGAATGCACAAACACAACCTACCAGTCGCACACTGAAGCACACGAACAGTTAGTCATTGGCAAACCTGCTGGTTCTTGCCAAGAGCAATGAAATCGTGACATTTCCATAATTCACAACTCAAAAAATGTGGGTCGGGTCTAGATGGTATACCTTGTTCCAAGAAACTCTCCTGAGAGTCGCATTTGCTGCTACCAGGATTGAGGGTTGTGCGTAGGGTCGCTGTGGAACTCAAATAAACACAGTGTTTGAATGTCACATGTGAATCTCTCAAGACTTTTGGCAGAAGAAGGGTTACCATCTAGACACCACCCAGAATGTAAGTTAGCAATATAAGCTAGGATCAACTGGAACCTTGTCTTTTTGTCATTCTGATATTGTCTAATAATATATATATAATAAGTTATTTGTGGATATCATCTCATGATTTTTTAAGCACTGCTCAATGTAATTTGTGATAAACTGCTATGTGAAAACTGTCAGTATTTCATGTATACCATTTTCCCCCTTCATTAGAAGTGGTTTGCTGTTTAATTAAGATGTGAATTATAGTTCCACAGACAACCCACTTGACATTGTGTGAAGTATTAGTGAGATTTCTTTCACTCTCGTCTGCTTTATCCATCTGTTGTTTTGGTTGTTATGGTAATGAATGAACCGGGATGCGTGTGGAGTCTGTTAAAAATGTACAATCTCTATGATCTGCCTTGAGGAGCGATGCAGCCTTCCAGTTTAGGCCTGACTATCCCATTAACACTTATCCCATTGATTTTTTTTTTTTTTTTAGCATTGTATGTTTCAAATTTTTTTTCATAAACCTATAGTTATAAGTCACATATCTTGCTGTCCACAGTATATTGCACTTCATTTGTTGCCGTATCAATCGTCTAATGTATCGACCTGGTTGGGCAGCAGCAGAGGCAGGTCAATCCCAGCGTGTTCCGCATCGAGAAGGTTAACAGCATCTGTTGCCGTCGCCGGTAGTTGTGGCGGTTCGGACACAAGGGAGGGGGGTTCAGTGGGTAGTTGTGGCTCCCCTGAGTTGCGTAGAGAAATGGAAAGTGGCAGCGATGGCCTACGAGGTGCTTGAGATGAAGAACAGCAGGGTAGAAGCCGTGCCAAAGCCCTCTTGAAATCCCTCATGAACATTGGGTATATAATTGGGTTCATGGTGCTGTTACAGTAGCCCAGCCAGGTGATGGCATCGAAGAAGGAAGGTGGTACACACTCACACACCGCCTGAATGTACAGAAGAAAAGGTCTTAGATCACAAAATCAATACATGATGTAGCTGAGACTCAAAACCAAAGAGGTGGAAAAGGTCAAAGATGTCTAGTTCATCGGAAGAGGATGTCAGGATGCCACGGATGAAGAAGGGGAGAGTAGGAGATAGAGATGGAGTGCTATTCACACACCATATTGTGTGTGAAGAAGGGCTAGAGACAGGCTTGCCCAGAAGCTCGAAATTTGAGCAAAGTGAGGGACGCAGATGGGGAACGGGATCCTTGAAAGCTTGAGAGCAGAATAAGGAATAATTGCGCAATTAAATAGGAATCTTTCTCTTCGTCACTTTGTCATATTGCAATTAATTTACCACCCATCTCCTTTTTTTGTTACATGCTTGTTAAGGTCAAGGTAAGGTTCAATATGTGAGTGAGTTTAGCAGTCAACGTGAATGAGGATGCTTCTTGACTTTGTTTTGTGGACTGACCTGTGCCATGTTGGTGATAAAAAAGGGAAGCCAGGCACTGAAGAAGTGACCCAGGAGCACTCCCAGGGTAAGACTGGCTTTCAGAGCTCTCTTTCTTTCCCTGTGTGCCAGTCTGCGCTCACTGTTCACCGACAACTGAGACAAAGAGACGGAGAGAGAGAAAATAATGTATTCTTAAGAGGTTTCACAGTGATGCACCTGCTGAGAGATGGGTAGTAATGTTACTTTGGCCTTGGGTAATTATTTATGTCTTTCCCTCTCTCAGATGAAAGCTCTTGAAAGTGAGTGCCTCACAAGGTCTGAATAGTTCTACCCTCCCATTTTGCCCTTCCTCACCTTCAAATGCCTTATTGGCACTCCGACACCCTCATCTTGTCTCTCATTACTTTCTGTTCCAGTCCTTAAAATTGAGTTTTCCTTTTCCGCTACATATTTCAGCTTTCTTTTTGTGTTTGTTAAGGTGCTGGGAATTCTCTACACATTCTCAACATGCTGCATTGTGTCGGTGATCACACAGCCTTCACTTGCATAAGCAGTGGGTACGTGAATGAACAATAGGCCAAAACAGTTTGAGAATGCATGCACTCCCAAGTGGCTTAGTTTGTCGAGAGTTCTCGGCAAGTTTTAAGAAGAATTCACTCTCTCTTACACACATACATGAAGCAATACATTCACCAGAAATTGCATCTAATAACTATTCTCAGACTTGCTACTTGAAGAATTGAATTTCTATCCCACCGTTTTCTCTGACTCAGGAATTCTCACCAGAGCTTGCCGCAACACGGGTGGCTCCTGATGGCTGTAGTCATCTCCATCCTGGATGGCATGACTGGTAGAAGGAGGATGAGATGGTTCGCCTGGTGAATGATGTGGGTAAGGAGGATGAGTAAGAGCCTCCACCTGTCGTGCCTGTCTTCTGGCCGCCAACAGGATCCGGCAGTAGGTAAAACAAATGGCTGTAGAAGGCAAGAAGAAGGTGAGAAAGGTCGCAACGAGGGCAAAAGGGAGAGTCACCCGCAGGCGGCACTGCATGGACGGCGTCCCTGACGTGGTAAGCTGGAAGTACGAAGAGGGGTAGAAGAAACTCAATTGCGAGACTGTGGTGTTGGCGGGATCATTCTCGGAAAGGTCTTGCATGCGACCAAGGCTGTGCCAGTCCATCTTGATTGGCAGAAAGGAAGTGAGGGCTGCCAACCCCCAAGCCCCACCCACCAGAAGCAAGGCACGAGGCGGGGTCATGTGCTGTTTGTATCGCAGCGGAGAGATGATGAAGAGGTAGCGGTCCAGACTGATGACACACAAATTGAGAATGGAGGCACTACAGCACATCACGTCGAAGCAAAGCCAGACGGGGCAGAATCCAGGCGCCAGCACCCAGGTCCCACACAGCACATTGAGCATAGCAGGGGGCATCACGACCAAAGCCACCATCAAGTCTGACAGGAAGAGGGACACTAGGAAGCAATTGGAGGTGCAGCGCAGCGACCGATGTGCAAACACCAAGGCAATCAACAAAATGTTCCCACAAGCTGTCACCAGAATTATGAGGGACAGCATGACTGCGAGAAGCCAGGGACCGCTGCCACTAATGCTCCAACCATCACCGATAGTACCGCTGTCATTGAAGCTCCTGTGAACATTCCAGGCATCCACACCTGATGCTGCCTCTACTCGAGGGATAGGTGAGCCACTCATCATCGGAGAGTTGAATAGGACTGTATGCGCTTCCTGTGGTCTCGGTGAAGCGAACACACATCCAGCGTTTTTCAAGTGCATTGAGAGAGTGATGCTGAATGTGAAACAGTTGATCTGCGGGTCACCTCACTGAAATCTGATGCAGCCCACCTCAGGTGGCGAAAAAGATCAAGATGTCCCGTTTATAGTAATCCTTTCCATCTTTCCCCTGGCAAGGTTGGTGATTTCACTCCCTCTCTGTGCCTCAGTCACACCAGTGCAAGGATGTCCAGCTGCCATCCCTCCATTTGTTAACGTGAGATGAGCAAAGCAATACAATGACACATTTCCTTGTCAATAGTCTGGCTTCTTCAATGCTTCGCACCAGTATGAGCAATTCTGTGCCTGTCAAGAATATTTCAAAGCTAAGTGTCATGATGACACTCTTTGGGGGAGGGCAGCTGAGAGGTGGGCTTCGGTACGAGAGCGTGTGAGAGAAAGAGAAGGGGCGTTACAAGAGCAAGATACCGTATAGATATTTTTAGATGAGTGAATTATAAAACAAACTTATCTCGGTCCAGTTCTTCCCGTTAAGGTAGAGTTCTGTTTGCTTTCTATGCATTTTTATGAGCTCAGTGTTCTTTATTCAGTAATTGTGGCTGTAATTGAGTAAAAGGGAGCAGACGAGTGCACTAGAGGTAACTGTGTTGGCGTCTTTGCGGTTCCCTGCGCCCTTCTAATCCCTGTATCGTCCACTTCAGGGTGCCTGAGGGATCCGCACTCTGCCGCTGGGCATAAAGCGTGTCTGAGCATCGCGCTCTTAATGCGACTTTATGCACATTCACAGCCAATCATTATTCAGGGTTAATTGAGGCAAGCAATTAACATCGAACAAAAGGCTTATGTAAATGTGAGATATGGAGAAAAAAAAATTATATTAAGATTGCTACCAAATGATTAAAATGTAATTTTACCAGACATTTTGTGTGTGTGAACACTTTTTCTTCTGTGCTTCATCTTGACTGTGATATTTGGTACCGCCACCAATTTTTTTTTTTTTTTGTGGTTGATTGTCAAAACATAGACTACAGTAATGTTTTCAATATAGTTGCTATTGCACAATAGACTTCCCTTTTAAATGCATTTCTGTCATTTATGTTTTTTGCAAACTGAGATGTGGAAATTTAGTCATTGTACATAGATGTCCAAGTGCATAATTAATTTTTTAGTTTTTTTAAAAACTGATCATGATCAATTGTGTTTTTGGTTGTGCAATTATAATAGTGATAACATCTGAAAATTAGAACGGAGAAAAAATGGGGTTTGAAATTAAAGTTTATTCCAAGATGAAAAAAGCTGAAAATATCTTCCTAAACTGTTGTATACCTCTGACAAAAGCAAAATATGAAATTTTATAATCATTACAGCCAACATGCCTGCAACAATTCCCTGAAGCCTTACTTCTGAACAAAGTCATGCATGAGAACTTATTTCGATATGTACTTTTACCTTTATGTAAAAACCAACATTACAATAGTGCAATTATAAGCATGCCAGATTAAAAAAAGAAAAAAGGTATGCTTGTACTTCACTACTGGAGAACTGTCACCATGCCAACACTGCAGGTTTGAGCAAATGTTTTGCTTTAAGCAAAGTGCACTAGTTTAGCACGGTTGCCAAATATCATCTTGGCCTTGGTCAAAAGCTAGACGACAGCGTGGGATGCTGTCACTGGGGTTCTAATAGAAGGCTATGATTTTTGGAACGCATGTTACTGTAGGGCCATTTTTTATAAAAAAAAAAAAAAAATCACATTCAAATCATCCTTAGCAACCTAATCTCCTTTTTTAAATATTTTATTAAATACACACAGACTGTCCTGTACAAGAACATGGATGTTATGGAGAAAGAAAGACAACCAGTCTGATTGTGTCAGGCTTTGAATATGAAAAGCAAGGCAGATGACATAACTGATGTGACTCTACTGCTCCTGAAAGAGACGAGAGAAAACAGGTCAGGATTTGCAACACTTCAACTGATCTTTAAATATTTTCAGTCAAGAGTTTCCATGCTTATAATCTTATGTTAAAAGTTGCAAATAAATCAGTTTATAGAAAAAGTACAAACTGATGTGAAAGAATACATACAACACACACAAAAAAATCTTGATGCATTACAATATTTTGAATATAATCTGAATAGGCTACATGATCACCTATGAAATAATATTCATATGGAAAAGCAAAAGAATGTCACAATTTAACAAACATTGCAATAACTGAATATAATTGAATATACAGTTGGGCAAAAGCACATTTTTATTAGGGTTATCATTATTAACTAAAACCATATCATTATCATTATTAACTAAAAAAACAACAACTAAATATTACTTGAAATAAAATAGTGTTTTTTTTATTTTATTTCAGCTTGATGCAAAGGCTTCTCATTTTTGTTCAAAACTGAAGTACTAAATTAACTCAAATGTAATAGCTATATAGACATACATAAAATATATACAATGTATTATTAATAATATATTTTTTTAAATTTTTCCATTACACATGAAGCTTTTATGACTTCAGAATAACTGACAGATGTACTAATTGTAATCATCCAGACAGAGCTGTACACATTTATTCAAACAAAAATTAAGACAATTACTAAAAATATTAAAACTTTAAGATTAAAACAGAAAATATAAAAAGCTCATTCAAACTATTAACAAAAACTTGAATAGTATCTTAATGACAACAGATTTTTGTATATACATTTTATAAATTATTCATAAAAAAAATTTCTAGAAATATTTTCATCCATTCACATTTAGGATAATTATATGCATGTTTTAATAAATGTATAAAATGCAAACAGATATTTCGGCCACACAGACTTGAACGGCTTGGTGAGATTTGATCAAGACAACACGTGACCTCCATAATCAAAACACAAACCTTAGCAACTTTACTGTGCAGTACATAACGTGACCTCAAATCATTCTGGCAGTTGGAATAAGCCATGCCAAGACCCAGTCCTGTCCCAAACACAATGGGCCACGTCCGGCCTGCACAAACAAATCCTCACATTAGAATGGATGAAGACTCATTCTAATAAATCTGGTTTACGCAAGGTATAATATAATATACTTACGCTTGAAGAAAACAACAGAGAACACAATTCCTAGACCCAGACCGGTACCTATTAGAGAAAAACATTATATTACAAAATTACCCAGCATGCCCATATCTTATGGCCGTATTTTAATACAACTACTTTGATACACTCTCAGAAAAAAAAAAAAAAAAAAAATCACTGGGGCGGTACCTTTTCAATGTATGTATAC
>NW_015624199.1:478740-494540 GCF_001515625.1 Sinocyclocheilus rhinocerous
TACTTTGATACACTCTCAAAAAAAAAAAAAAAAAAAAGCTGTCACTGAAGCAGTACCTTTTCAAAGGATACAACTTTTATACCTAAAGGGCACATATTAGTACCTAAAAGGAACAAAAGTGTAGCTTTTGAAAAGGTACCTCCCCAGTGACAGCTTTTGAGTCTTTCTCTGTGAATTCATGGTACTTTAAAGCATACCATGATAACTACCATGGTACATAGTAAACAGAGCTGGGTAGTAACTGATTACATGTGATCTGGATTATGTAATCAGATTCCAAAAATTATTTGTAATGAGATTAAATTACATTTTTAAATAATCATAATCAGATTACAGTTACTTTGTTTGTTGATTACATGATTAGGCTATATATTATTCACCCAATAGCAATAAATTACTCAATTTATTGATTCTCCCTAATTCCTTTTTTTTTCATCTTTTAATTTTTATTTTCTAAAATAGCCTGCTGCTTATATACATTCAGAAAGTCTTCCAGTTTTGAGGACGTTCACACAAAGATCATTCACTAGTCAGGTGGCCACACATCACTTGACCACTGCATTTACAAAAATATTTCAGGTTTAAGAAGTGTTTCAACATTGCATTTGCATCAACTACTGATGAACACATTCATTTTTATTTGAATTATCACTCAGTAGGTAATTTAACCATGTATTACTATAATGTCATTTAGGAAGCTTTTGTCTTTCAAACACATTAAAATGCACAAATTCACGTTATTTCTTATTTGCATGTAATGCATGCATTCCCAAACTTTTTTTATTTTGTCATCTGAACCTCTTTCACCTAATGTATTTACTTGCAGAACCCCTGAGATTTTAAAATAAATATTTTAATAATTCATTATCACATTTGCATGTTTAAGGTTCTCTGACTGTTGATTAATGGTCACATGAAATGCAGGTAAACAAATAAAATATATAAAAAAAATTACTATGTGTTTTATTTTGATTTATGTTATTTTAAAATGACATTTTTTATAATTTAATAAATCATTAGCTTTTCATTAAACTCACAAACCCCTGCAGTTGCTTCACAACCCCCAGTTTGGGAAACCTTGATGTAATATAATGTTAATGCACGCATGTTGTTTATTACAACAAATGGAATATATTTTCTTAATCTTTGTATTTTTATATCAATAATATGGTACAAGATTATCATATTTGAATCAATGTGATAAACAAGTTACTCTGATTATATTACCTAAAATGTGTAATGTAATAAATTACGTTACTAACTACAATTTTTGTCACGTAATTTGGAAGCAGTAACGGATTACAATTTGGAAGTAATCTACCCAGCTCTAATAGTAGAAAAAACAGTCCAAAAAACATAGATTTAACACAGTATGTCATTCTAAGACCTGCCTAGATTAGTCGTAGGCGGTCCTAGTAGTAACATTAATTCACCTAACCTTTTTAATAGAACACATAAAATAATACCATAGTTCTCAAAACAAAACAGCATTTGCAGGCGTCTATGTAGGGAGTTCACTAGGTTTTGAATTCTAATGAATTCTTACCGAATTTAACAGCGCAGTCTGCGAGGCAGCGGTCCCACTTTTGGCCGAGCTCTTTCTCAGACATGATGACAGCGGACGGATGACTTTGGCTTGAAGGCTGTAGTACGCTGTCATACTTTCCTTCACCGGCAGTGGAGGAGTGTGTACGCGCTGCATGATAGCGCCATCACCTGGACAGGCGGAGAAATAACGCAAGATTGGGGGGGTGATCAATTTGAGCCGAACCCAACGTGTGTGCGTCTTATCAGTGACCGGAGTGCCCTACACGGACGTGACAACAAGCCCTCAATCAAAGTTGGTTATTAAATCTAATGAATTCTTACCGAATTTAACAGCGCAGTCTGCGAGGCAGCGGTCCCACTTTTGGCCGAACTCTTTCTCAGACATGATGACAGCGGACGGCAGCGGTAGAGCGGATGACTATGACTTTGGCTTGAAGGCTGTAGTACGCTGTCATACTTTCCTTCACCGGCAGTGGAGGAGTGTGTACGCGCTGCATGATAGCGCCATCACCTGGACAGGCGGAGAAATAACGCAAGTTTGGGGGGATGATCAACGCCCAGATACAAAATACATTAGTTTGGTTTTGGTTTTGGTTTATTTATTTATATAGCACTACTAAAAGAACCCCAAGGGTTGCCCACAGTGCTTTACATAAAAACGATAAGAACCAAAAACAATCACACACATACTGAGCAATCAAACAAATACATATAATAGCTAACTCTATAGTTTAACTAACATAGGCTGCCACTCCAAAATGAGCTTTCAGTAGATGTATGTAATGGAATTTTGCATTGTTCAATAGTACACTGAAATCCAAGCATATTAATCATAGCTTGATAACCAACGCTTTAAAATGTTAATATTATTGTTTTTTTTAAATGATAAACATCACTTTAATATCATTTTAAGTTTCACAAAAGATACAAATACTGAAATAAAAAACTAAAAATATTTGTTTATATTTTAAATTATATTTTATTTTTATATTTTCTAAAAACTAATATATATATACACACACACACATATATATATATATATATATTTACATATACATACATAAAATATTTAGAAAATATAAAAATAAAATATAATTTAAAATATAAGTATTTAATTTTAAACATTATTTTTTCAATATTATGGGTAAAAATTATTTAATGGAAAGTTTCATTAAATATTAATTCTAATTTAATAATCAGGCATTTTAAAAAGTATTACAAATTATATCCCTTTAGTTTATTTTACATGTAAAAAGAATATTTATATATTTAGTGAAATTAACTGTCACACTGGATTCTAGGTTTCAGAAAACGTTAAAACATTCAATATCACACTTCATAATTTATCACATAAACATCAACCTTCTGATGAAATATAAAACTCATCACGTTTAAACTTGAATACTTGTATTTTATTTTACATATTGTGTTATACAAAATAACAACTGCAGTACATATGATTGCTTTCCTGAGAAGAAAATACAACGATTTACAATACAAAGACTGGCAATTGTTTAAAAGGCCATTTTAAGATGATTCTGATCATAAAACTGTGGAGGTGTGCTGTACATGTTACACGGCGCACGAGATTATAACATCAAACTGTTGAAAGATGCAATACTGCTGATACATACAACTGATCTTATGCTGAAGTTAGTTAATAGGCCTGTTAATAATCTGTTTTCACAAATATAGAATGTACTCCAAACACAATTTAATCATGTGACCTAAAAAGACCTATAATCCTGCAAAGGCTAAATCAATTTAAGACAAAAATCAATCATTTTAAAATAAACCTTTTTTTTTTTTTTTTTTTGGAAAATGCAAACAGAAATAGAGCCAGAACTGATCTATAATGCAAATTTACTTACTTAATAACAAATGAAAATTTAAGTTATTAAGCATCTATTATTAAAAAACTGAAGAGGTGATACGTCTTTCCTGAACAAAAACACTACCATCACTAATAATAAACATCAGAAAGTGCATCATCAGGCAGCAGGAAGTTAAACCCCCGCCAGGACAGTTCAATTCAACACTAGAGAACCCAATACAGATATTATGACGCCAAGTCACCCGACATACAAATATACAAACTGCCATCTAAAGTAAGATTTCCTCTATTAGGGCTGTTGTTTCTTTGGGCTCTGGGCTGCCGTCTCTGCAGGGTTTGTCTCCTCTCTCTGCGGCCTCACGGAGCTGTTGCTGATGGACAGCAGACCCCTGAGCTCCTTGTTTTCAATCTGCATCAACAAAAAGACGCATTACATGAACATACAAAAGCAGAAATTATAAGCTGATGTATTAAAATAAAGCCATTACTTCAAGCTGTGCCAATTGCTCTTTTACAGAGCAGTAGCGCTGGTCGTCCACCTGCACAGCTCGACGCATTACTTGACCCATTTCACAGATCCGCTCCAACTGGCTTTGAACCTCCTGGAATAAAGACTTATTTTAGGTTTCATTCTGCTTGATTTTTGAACATGCCATTAGAATAACTTAAAGAAACTGATGCAATTTTTTTTTTAAGTAATAGGTCACCCAAAAATGAAAATTTGCTGAAAATTTAGCATCATATTGCTTGCTTACTAATGGATTCACTGCAGTGAATGGGTGCCGTCAGAATGGAATCCACACCACTCCAGTCCATCAATTAACATCTTGTGAAGAGAAAAGCTAGATTGCTTCTGGCTAAAATACAAGTCCTCTATCCATAATATTGCTTTCTCCAGTAAAAAAAAAAAAAAAAGTTGTCTCGTCTGAATCAGGAGAGAAATATGCACAGATCAAGCACCGTTTACAAGTGAAAACAGTCCAAAACAGTTTTAAACAAATATGTGAGTGGATTTTGATGTGAGAGGAAGCGTTATTATAGATTATGGATTCATATTTCGGCCAGAAGCGACGGTTTGAAGTTAAAACGCCTTAATGATGGATTTGTTTCTTACAAACACGCAGCTTTTCACTTCACAAGACATTAAATGATGGACTGGAGTGGTGTGGATTATCAGCTGTTTTGACTCTCATTCTGACGGCACCCATTCACTGCAGAGGATCCATTGGTGAGCAAGTGATGCTACATTTCTCCAAATCTATTCTGATGAAGAAACAAACTCATCTATATCTTGGATGGCCTGAGGGTGAGTACATTTACAACAAATCCTCATTTTTGGATGAACTATTCTTTTAAGAAAGCAAAGGTCTGGCACCTTGGCTTGATCCTGGTGAAGGCTAAGCACAGGTTTGGCATCCAGCTCTTTCTTTTCCATCATCAGCTGAAGCATCTGTTTTCGGTATCGGCCCATGATCAGCTCTAAAGCGTACTGGTGCTCCTCCAGAGAGAGGCAGAGCTCTGTGAACAGCACAAAGAGTCGAATCAGGGATTCACTCTACAAATGCGAGACACTTTGAAGAAACTCGCGCTGACTTGCCTCTGTTCTCCTGCTGGAGGTCTTTGATTTGGGTGTTCTCCTGGGTCAGCAGGATGTGAGGTTTGTATCTGGACAGCTCCTGATACTCTGTGCTTTCCTCCATGTACTAAATACAGGAAAAACAGAAATTCATAATCGGTGGTTACTGGTTATTCTTCATTTATTAGTTATTAGACGCATCATATACAGGATTCTAGACCTGCAACAACTAAATTGACAACAAATTTGATTATCAATTAATTCAGGCTGCACATTATGTGTCTATCTATGTATTTTTTATGTGATTAATCAATGAAATAATCAATAGATTAATTGATTATCAAAATATTAGTTAGGGCTGTAACAACTAATCAATAAAAGCAACAATAATCAAGAATGAAAATAATTGATAACAAATTTGATGATCGATTAAAAAAAAAAAAATCACACAGACACACACACAGATATACATACATACATATATATATACAGTGGGTACGGAAAGTATTCATAACTACAACTTGACTCAAGCAACATTTTATTTATTAACCATCAAGTTTAAAAAAAAATGACTTTTTTTCAGATTAAGAAAATAAACAACAGATTAACCAATAATTAAAATAATCTTTAGTTGCAGGGTTCTCAATTTTATACATAATTTTTACATTTATTATTATTATTATTATTATAAAATAATTAAATTCAATCCGACCTGCAACACAATGCAAAAAATATTAACAAATATTCTTAATAAAATTCAACCGTCAAGATTGTATCTTATGTTTTTATTCCTAATTTCGCTTTACAAAAAAAAAAGAAGAAAAAAAAGAGCTTTAATTACAGCTTTAATATGCATGACAGCAGTACAGATTTATAATATCAGGCACAATATTAGTATCAGCATTTACACAAAAATGTATTATCAGCCCAATTTTAATATTGCACTGTATTCCAAGCTGTTATCCATAAGTTCAGACCTCTGAGGTTTACACTGCAAAAAAAATAAATAAATAAATAACTTAGGATTTTTGTCTTGTTTTCCAATAAAAATATCAAAATACATTTACGTGAGAAGGAAAATAACATAAGATATAAGACATAAGAACATAAGTCTTGTTTTCAAAAAATGTTATCAAAATTATGAGTTTATGTTAAAATCAAGAAAAATGGTCACCGGAGTAAGAAAAATAGTCGTATTTTCCCTTTGAATTAAGTTTATCTTTCTTACCCTGTTGACAGATGTTTTGTCTTGGTTTAGGCATAAACTTTATCTTATTTATTTATTTATTTTTAAGAAACAAAAGACCTAATATGTTGCTTTTCAAGTAAATGCATATTGATTTAGGAATATTTATATATTTGTACTGGAAAACAAGACAAAAAAAAGTAAAAGTAAAGCAATTTTTTTGCAGTTTAGCGTCTTGATCAAGGGCAAAACTGACAATCATTAAACTAACTACCCATCCGAACTAAAACCTTTGATTCATCAGTCCAGATCTTACCCACTTAACCACACGCTGTGCAACAATAAATGGCTCATATTGTGTAATGTACATGCAATAACACATGCACGCACAACTGTAATATGTCCCTGCATGCTCTTAGAGGTCATATGTGTGCTCTGCAGGGTGGTCAGTAAGAGATTTCATATCATGCCTTGTCAGGAAGAGTGTTTTCGACCTCCTTCATGCTGTGGATCTTGTGGTTGAGGACGCTCGACTGCTCGATGAGACTCTCCGCGGCCGTGTCGTGCTCCTTCAGCCGCTCCAGCAGCGTCCGCGCGTCGCCCAGCACCTTCTCCAGCGAGCACGACATCTCCTCCACCTCCACAAACACACACTCTCACTCACTCAAACTACACCGCTGCCCTCAGCGAGCCTGACGCATAACAGTCGAATTAGAAAATGTTGAGATATATTACGTATTTACTAGTAATATCTCTAGTAAGATAGCCGATTAAGGAAAGCTGTCAAGTAAAAGAACTTCCTGTGCTAGTTAACGTCAAATACGTCAACTCTTTTGTACGTACAGGAAATGTATTTTCAAAATAAAAGCCCTGTTTGGGTAAAAACAACAACAACAACAACAACAATAATAATAATAAAACAATAAAAGTGCTCGAATTAATTTTTACATTTCTGTTGAATTCTACAAATAGCTTACACAAGTTATCTCTGCATAATAACATGGGATAGAAGAAAGGATTTTAACATCGAATGCAAAAAACACACTTCACCTCTATTTTTCAAAATAAAAGCCCCGTTTGGGTACAAAATAAAAGTACTAAAATTATTTATACTCAAATTATAATAAAAAATAAAATAATACAATTGATAAAAAATTATATATACCCTCTAACACTAGCATTCTCTATTCTATCTACTTGTTTTCTTTATTATAAAAAAAACTTGACCCTCTAACACTAGCACCTAGCACTCTCTATTCTATTTATTTTCTATCTGCTTGTTTTCTTTTTATTTATTATAAAAAAATTACCCTCTAACACTAGCGTTCTCTACTCTTTTTCTATTCTATCTACTTGTTTTCTTTGTATTTATTATTAAAAGATTACCCTCTAATACTAGCATTCTCTATTCTATTTCTATTCTATTTACTTTTCTTTATATTTATTATAAAAAATTACCCTCTAACACTAGCGTTCTCTACTTGTTTTCTTTATTATAAAAAAAAACTTGACCCTCTAACACTAGCACCTAGCACTCTCTATTCTATTTATCTACTTGTTTTCTTTTTATTTATTATAAAAAAATTACCCTCTAACACTAGCGTTCTCTACTCTTTTTCTATTCTATCTACTTGTTTTCTTTGTATTTATTATTAAAAGATTACCCTCTAATACTAGCATTCTCTATTCTATTTCTATTCTATTTACTTTTCTTTATATTTATTATAAAAAATTACCCTCTAACACTAGCGTTCTCTACTATTTTTCTATTCTATCTATTTTTTTCTAATTTAATATATATTACAAATTATAGAACAAAGTGTTTACACTTTTCTGTTGAATTACCCTACAAAGCTTATGTCTCTGCATAATAAGATGGGACAGAATAAAGTATTTCAACATTTAACAAATAACACACTTCCTCTTTAACTATATATGATTTGTTACAGTAATAAACCCATGTTGGACTGTAATTTAGAGATGATTATTGAAAAATGACAGATAACATTATCTTGCAATGACCGTAAAATAAACATGAAGCCCTTTCAAATATGTCAGTGAGAGTGTAGAAAACATAAAGCATTAGCATGGGAAAATACAAACACGTACTTAATGTTTTGCATAAATCACAGAAGATTCATAATATATGAAGCGTACATTAAAAGAGCCATGCAAAATGTGAGAGGAACTGTGTCCCTATGTAAACTATTACTGTAACATCCCTTTATGGTAAGGTATAATAAAAATAGAGCAGTAAGATGAGAACATTTGGTCTAATTTGCCAAACACTCGTTTCTTTTTATTCAAAACAGGTCTGTATATTGGCCTTTTTATTGCATTACATTTGTTTATCGCAGTTGATAATGTCACACAGTCACCATGATGTCATTTAGGTCCTTGCGTTTGAGGTCAGGCACTTCGGCGTCAGACGCAGGGTAGCCAACGGGAAGCAGCATTAGAAGCTTCTCATTGGCTGGTCGCTGGAGGAGGGACCTGAGCTGTGGACCGCAGTTCAGAGGAGTCGTCGTCACGGTAACCAGCCCCACATTCTAACACAAAAAATGTAAACAATACAGAGAACAATGGAATATTACACATCATTTAAATCACAGATCCACATTTTTTATAATCAAATGTTTGATTTGTGTGTTGATTTGTGTCAGCTTTTTTGTGTCTGACCTGCAGAGCAGCCAGCAGAATGCCACAGGAAATGGACACACTGATTTCATTGTAATAGTGAGTCTTTTTCTTGCCGTTGGGCAGAATTCCATATGTCTGCTTAAACACTAGAATCAGATACGGAGCCACATCCAAATACTCCTTCACCCAGTTTGTCCTGTGAAAGACACCTTTACTTGCTTGTTATTTAGTGAATTGGAAAGTCATATAAATTCTTGAAATAAAATTAGTTATAGTAGAACGAACATGGTAGAAACAGACCACAAGAGGGCTCTAGTAACACAGCTATAGGATTTTATTAAAACACTGTGTGATTATTATAATAATTATCAAATATAATATCTATATTTATCTGTAGATCCTACCAAAAATCCAATAATAGTAATAATTATTATTATGTGACCTCTTAACTGTTTGAAACAACATTAACCATGGTAAAAAAAAAAAAAACGAAGGAAAACAACCACAAAGGGGCACTAATGTCATAGCTAAGTTTTAGTCAACACATTTTTATTACGTCTGTAATTGTTATATTCAATTTATGAAATTATATTAATACATAATACTAGTACATAGTAATAGTACAGTAATAATAAAACGAATAAATATTTTGCGTAAAACTACACATTATGTCTACATATTATGTCTATTTGAAACGCACCTCAGTTTCTTCAGGTCATGGACCCACTTGTCTCCCATCCTTTGCTTGTAGTTGATCTCCTCCTCCTCCTCAATGATCTCTCTGATCTTGTGTTTGACATCTGCATCAGACACCACCACAAACGTCCAGGGCTCAGTGTGACCTCCACTAGGTGCAGTGCCTTACACACACACACACACACACACACACACACATATGGGGACAAAGGCTAGGCTTTGAATTGTTTTGTCTTTTGAGCTGAATAGGAATTTGCCACCTCTGCCAAATCACACAACAAATTCAGCCCATTGCATCATTGTGATTGCATTACCTGCAGTGCGTATAACATTGTCAATCACTTGTTTTGGTACCGGTTCTGGACTGATGAAGCGGACAGACCGTCTCAGATTCATGAGCGAGTAGAACTTTTCAGAACGTTCCAGCATCTCAGTAGCAGAATACTGAATTGGGGTGTATGGGATATGGGGTAAGTTTTCTTCCTCTGTTGTGTCTATCCAATCATCATCACCCTCTGTGCACAGACAATCGATTGAGTCACCAACGCCAATAAACAGAAACACAAATTCACATCAGGGTGAACATGGCAGTCTCATGTCTTTAAAGGAATAGTTCACCCAAAAAAGAAAATTAGCTGAAAATGTACTCGCCTACAGGCCATCCAAAATGTAGAGTTTGTTTTTTCATCAGAACAGATTTGAAGAAATGTAGCATTGCATCAATTGCTCACCAGTGGATCCTCTGCAGTGAATGGGTGCCGTCAGAATGAGAGTCCAAACAGCTGATAAAAACATCACAATAATCAACAAGAAATCCAAACCACTCCAGTATATCAATTAATGTCTTATGAAGCGAAAAGCTGTGTGTTTGTAAGAAATAAATCCATCATGACGTTTTTAACTTCAAACCATTGCTTCTGGCTAAAATATGAGCCCATAATCCATAATATTATCTCATAATATCCCATAATATTACTTTTCCTCTATTAGTGAAAAAGTCATCTTGTCTGGATCAGGAGGATCAAGCACTGTTTACAAGCAAAAACAGTCCAAAACAGTTTTAAACAAATACGTTGGCAGAGTTTGATGTGTGAGAACAACAGTAGATACAGTAGATGTAGTAGACTTTTACACTGGAGGAACCATTATTATGAATTATGGACTCTTCACAAGACATTAACTGATGGACTGGAGTGGTGTGGATTACTGTGATGTTTTTATCAGCTGTTTGGACTCTAATTCTGACGGCACCCATTCACTGCAGAGCATCCATTGCTGAGCAAGTGATGGAATGCTACATTTCTCCAAATATATTCCCACGAATAAACAAATTCATCTACATCTTGGATGGCCTGAGGGTGAGTAAATGTTTCATTTTTGGGTGAACTATTTTTTTTTTTAATTCTCTACTCTCTGTCTTTTGTTTTGAAAATGTTTGAATATGTAATCTAATGGAAGAACATTGTCATATATGAAAAATATGATTGCATATATGCAATAATGAAACAAAATATTAACAGTATATAAACAGCGCACATCAACAGACATTAAAGCGCTATTTTGAAAGTGGGCTGTAATAGAGCATGTTGCAACATCTTAAGCAAGACTTTTTTTGGACTTTAACCTTTGCATTCGGTTCAAAACTCTTTCCCAGCATAGAGTTCTTTTCTTTGAGATCTCAAACTTTAAGTTCTGTCATGTACTCCTTAATATTACTAGTTATGATGTGAGTATAGTGGTGGAGAGTACCGTTGTGTTTACTGCTGGTTTCTGTATCATCCTGCAGATCCTCGTCCACCCATGGTCTGGCTGTCTGGTCTGAACGCTGCTGCTTTGATCTGGTCTCTCTCCTCTGGGAGCTTTTGAAGAGAAACCCGATAATCACACACAAAACCGCCACGAACACCGGAGTAAGAGATGAAAACACCGCCATGATGAACGAGTGAAGTCTAAAGAACGAGTTTCACTCAAGTTCACTCAACGGGGAGGGACTCACTTTCTTCTGTTAATATTAAACAGCTCCCAGGGAACTTATACACACTATTGCACGATTTGATTATCACACAATAGTCATTCATATGATATATCTGTAATACTTATAATAAGTATAAACTTAGTTTACAGTTATAAATTATTTAATAGTATTTTAATAATAATTATTTCATAATAATTCAATAATAAATGTAAAAACAATGTTAATGTTGTTGTTATGTTGTTATTATTATTCAATAAACAATTGAAATGCATTACTTTTACTTTACTTTAGTTTTAGTCATTTAGCAGATGCTTTTATCCAAAGTGACTTACAAATTTCACTCTGAAGTACCCTTCGGAGGGCGATATATCCTGTTTGGAACGCACCGTCTATGAATGAGTTGGTGAATCATTTACTCAAACGATTCATTCAAATACGCTGATTCAGTCAGGAATGAATCACCACCACCTGATGTGTTGCTGGGATTCTGTCGATCGGACGTCGATTCTGCTGTGACTTCGTTTGGTAATATTTACATTGACGGAGTAACAGTCAGTAGACCTATCTAAATTTAAGTTACTTGATATGAGCTTATTCTTTATTAAACTGTTGTGTAAAAGCAATATCACGCCCGTCGAGATTTCGTGATATTTTCGATTTTAGCACGGATTGTCTGATACTGTTTAAATATCTTCTATATTAAATATATCTATAGGCCTATATCTAGGATATCCTATATTAATCATATATCTTAATAAAATAATAACATTATACAACAAAATATCAAATGTCATAATAAAATCAGATTATTATTAAAATATAATATTAATTTATTTATAATGAATTAAATCGATATTACTTGATTGTGTGTGTGTGTGTGTGTGTGAAAAATGTATCAAAATTAATAAACAAATATATTTTTCCTCTAGAAAAGACATGAATATCCAGTGGGCCTAAACAACTTGCTGTAAAGCAAATTATGCATTACAGACAGAATTACTGGTTTAGGTCATATTAAATTTTTCACTAGTGTGTTTAGACTGCAAGAAATCCACCCCAAAGCAAGCAAAATATCAGAGCCACAGCGCTGTTGACACGACATTTACTGATTTAATTGTAAATCTCTCTCACTCTCTCACTCTCGCTCTCTCTCTCTCTCGCACTCACCGTGATATTATAATGTATTCACATTTGAATGATGAGCTCAAAATTAATTTAATGATATCAATCATAATAGCAGATAAAGTAATAGTTCTTCCCAGATGTGCATTTCATATCACAAAATGAAAATGGTCTGTCATTACTGCACTTTTTCCATGATTACAATTTCCCTGTGGAGACTACACTCTTAAAAATAAAAGTGCTTCACAAAGCCATAGAAGAACCTTTTTGTCTAAATGTTTCCATAAAGAACCTTTGAAAACGTAGATATGCAATTGGCAATATGAAAGCTTATTTATTCACTTAGGATTTATGTTCTCACATTGATGGTAATTTAAAGGTCATGCAAAGGACATTTTGTAGTGGATGTTGTTCTGTTGTGGTTTTTATTATGCAAATCACCTCATTTGCATCACTGTATGGTGTTTTTCTCACAGTCTTGACTCTGTCTGCGATAGTAATGTTGCTTTACACACACACACACACACACAGGTTTGTTTTTGTGAAAAGTGGGGACATCCCATAGGCGTAATGGTTTATCTACTGTACAGACCGTATATTCTATTGCCCTACACCAACCCTACCCCTAAACCTACCCCTCACAGGAAACTTTGTGCTATTTCAGATTTGCACATGTTTACTTGCATGTTTTTAAAAGCTGTTTATCTGCTTTACAGTAGCATCTGTGACCACTCTAGCATATCTGACCTGTATAAACCAATCAGATCAGTGTATGCCATAGAGGAATAGTTCACCCAAAAATAGTTCAGAAAATGGACTTACCCTCAGGCCATCCAAGATGTAAATGAGTATGTTATATCATTGGAACAGATTTCGAAAAATGTATCATTCCATCACTTGCTCACCATTTGATCCTCTGCAGTGAATGGGTGCCATCAGAATGAGACTCCAAACAGCTGATAAAAACATCACAGTAATCCACAAGCAAATCACACCACTCCAGTCCATCAATGAAGTGAAAATCTGCATGTTTGTAAGAAACAAATCACGTTTTAACTTTAAATCATTGCTTCTGGCTGTAGGATATCAGACCGAATCAGACAATCTAAGATTTGGTCAATGAGAAAGTCCATCCCCTGCTGTTCTCTCACATCAAAATCCACTCACGTATTTGTTTAGAACTGTTTTGGCTTGTAAATGGTGCTTGATCTGCGCATATTTCTCTCCTGATTCAGACAAGACAACTTTTCTTTTTTAAAACATGGGTAAAAAAACACCCATACCTTGAAGCAGTAATTTGTGCTTAGTAGTAGTAGTAGTGGAACAGAAGGATTTCAGCAGCTACAGTGATAGTCTAATAATAGTAGCAGAAGTACACATGTAGTAGTGCTGCTGGAACTGAAGGCTGCTGTAATGGCTATAAAGTGAATGGAGTCTGATAGCACTAGAGGTATTCCAGTACTTACATGTCTCTAGAGAAAGACTGTGTTTACTGGAGTGAAATAAACCAATTACAGTACATGCAGACGCTCATGGTCACGTGACAGCAGTGTGATTGTATGCGTGTTCCTGAAGTGCTTTCAGGCCCAGTGTTGCTCCACAGATCTAGGTCAATGCGGGTAAGTTAAATATTAACCAATAAAAACACAAGTCTGCATCTGCTGCTCAAAATCTATCGGCGTCTACAAGTAAGATTTTCTTCAAAAATAAAACATGAGTAGAGTCTGTGGTTAACAGTCACACGTTATCTATTTAAATTATTATTATCATTATTATTTTAAAACTAAATTCAATTTAAATGAGAGTGCCTTGCTTAGATCCTGAAACACATGTCTAGGTTTCTGTGTATCTTCAGATAAGATGGTGGGTGAAGGTTTATTGGACTACTGTTCTTTTGATTATCCCAGAATGCAACAGTTTATCAATAGTAATTTTCTTCAATGCAGAACAATGAATCAGTGGCTCATAAAGACAGCCACTTTTCGCCACCTTCTGGTCACTGAGTCACTTTCGCCGCCACAGAGTCAGTGAGAAACTAGCAACTAATGCGTAGTTGCTAGTTTCTCACTCAGTCATTGACTTCATTGATTCATTCATTTAAAAAAGATCCATTCAAAACGCTGATTCAATCAGGAACGAAACAGGGACATTCTACCAGAAACGTACATTTCCACTTGTAAAAATCTTGGGTGAAAAAAATATCTTATTCTTAAATTGAGTCATATGGAGGACATGTTAATCTATATGAAACACATATCGTGCCATCTCAGCATGTTTTTATGATTGAAATAAATACATTTTTATACGCATTTCACCCCTAAAATGTCAGGCCCTGTCACAGACAAATTTGTATATGTTAGAATGGTTTCCTAATGAATTTCTTTGATACAAATAGCATTTTCTTATTATTTCTGGTAGAATGTCCCAACAAGTGACTTTTTATGAGTGAGTCATTGAATCACTTACTCAACCGATTCTTTCAAAACACTGATTCATTTATCCTTGCGTTGCAGAGGCATAACGATTATGTTGTTGCTTCATTTGGTACTATTTTATTTTCATTTAGTTTGCGGTTTAAATGGTAACATAATGTTATTGTCACGCTTCGCCTACTGTGGCGGAGACGAGGAGACGAAGAGGATTAACATTCAATAGTCTTTATTCTTCCAAATACTGGAGCACACACGGAACAGGCAGGAACTCACACGTAGGACGAGGGGTAGACGTACAATTCCGGACAAAGACAGACTGCACAGACTCGAACTTAAATACATGGGGTAATTAGGGAAACACACCTGGGATCAAATGAACAATCAATCAGGACAGGAACAGGAAGGAAACCAAACATGGGCATAAAATGAACATGGAGCATGTGGGGGAGGAAAACACAAGACACAGGACTGAGTTATTCAGTATTAGTTTTTTTTTATTGAACTGTTTGTTGTATAAAAGCAATATCACACTCACAGTGATATGGTTTTTCTTAATCCAGCAATAACAGCACTCATGGATACCTGCGCTGGATAAGTGTGATAATCACACATATATACAGTACATATATAATCATATATGTGACCCTGGAGCACAAAAGCAGTCTTAAGTCGCTGGGGTATATTTGTAGCAATAGCCAAAAATACATTGTATGGGTCAAAATTATCAATTTTTCTTTTATGCCAAAATCATTAGGATATTAGGTAAAGATCATGTTCCATGAAGATATTTT
>NW_015624199.1:494553-516832 GCF_001515625.1 Sinocyclocheilus rhinocerous
ACAACTTTAAAGGCGATTTTCTCAATATTTAGATTTTTTTGCTCCCTCAGATTCCAGATTTTCAAATAGTTGTATCTCAGCCAAATATTGTCCTATCCTAACAAACCATACATCAACAGAAAGCTTATTTATTCAGCTTTCATATGATGTATAAATCTGATGATGTATAAAAACTGACTCTTATGACTGGTTTTGTGGTCCAGGGTCACATATAATCATACATATAAACATATCATATATTATAATCATCACAATCATTTTTGCTGAACAACTGAAAACTGCATTAAACTGCCAAAGAAAGAAGCTCATTCATTATAAATAGATTCATTTTTAATGATTCATGTAACAGCTTGTTTTGATCAATGAATGAATGTTTTTTTTTTCTTTCTTTGGGACAGTTTTCAGAAATGTACAAATGCATGAATGAATATTCTGTCTTCATGATGGTTCTGGGAAATTCAGAGAGGAATGTGAATTTTAAATTCCACTGCATGTGGCATTTTAATCTTCCTCGCGTGGTGAATCACTGATTGCATTGCCGGATATGGCAGATGCTACAGTACTGTCTTCTCCTGTCCTCTAATAATGCATGATAGATATGAGAGGGTTAGAGAAACGAATGAGACAAGAGCAGGGGGGAAGAAAAAGACATGCAAAGAGGACAACACTGCAGGAAAAGAGCAACATAGATTTCTGTAGGAAAACGAAGAGGGAGGATGAGCATGCTGACCAGTGCTTTATTTAGAGAATACATTAGCTGAAGAGAGTTAAACTGGGCTACTTCCGTCAGCCCACATCACATCTTAATATGATGCTATAATGGTTGACAACAGCACTGATGATAATCAAATTAGGCCTAATGGCTCGTTTACTTGCATAGAAACCCTGATACCCTTTCAGTCTAGATTGTTGATTGAGCTAAATGGCATTTGAATGGATTGTGTTGCACATCTGGAGGGCGCAGAGCCAGAGCACACGCCTGTCATTAGACATTCTCCTCACATGCACCTCCCAGTCTCAGTTATGCCTCTCATGAACGGGCCTGCAGAAAGTGGGTCAGGAAATTTAAAGGGAAAGCGTTGCTATAAAGCAATTTCATAGTCTCGTGTGTTTCTGTATCTGTGCTCTCTAACTAAGGCTGTATTGAACATATTGACAAATGAATGACAATCACTATGGTTTCATGCTCGTAATTACTACCCCAAATAATCAATTACCAACATATTTGGCATCTTTTAAAGGAATAGTTCACCCCAAAATTAAACAATCTGAAAATGTACTCACCATCCAAGATGTAGATTAATTTGTTTCTTCATAGGACCAGGTTTGGAGAAATTTAGCATGACATCACTTGCTCACCAATGGATCCTCTGCAGTGAATGGGTGCCGTCAGAATGAGACATTTGTAACTTAAAATCATGGGTTCCGGCTAAAATATGATGACTCTATAATTGCAGCATATTTTCATTTTGGGTGAACTATTCCTTTAAAACAAAACAAAATGAAATCATTCAAAAAATAATTAAGTTTTTAAAATTTTTTTACATTTAAAAGAAATTATTCAAAGCTACCAAATATTTTGGTAAACATAAAGTAAAATAGAGCAGTAATCCATAGTTCTACTCGACTGTTTTTGTCACATGAACATGATGCTTTACTTGAACTGAATTTCATTCAGAAACTGCATAGCTGGTGTCATACACATTCTAGAAAACAGAACGAAAATATGTTGGAAAAGAGCAAGAATATGTATAAGAATTATCGACAAATTACAGATCTGTCCATATTATGGAGGATTCGTGAGAAGAACAAGACGCACGAGTCTTGTAGCAAGTAAGCGGATTATGCATTTTCAGGATTAATGTGACGTCTTCAGTAATGAGATGCAAACCTTACATAGGCGTGCTTGTAGTAAGAGAAGACATGTTTAATATATTGTCCATTTGTGTGAATAAAATTAAGTGACACTGAAGAACGTGTATTATAACAGTTCAGACATTTTGCCTTTATTTGAAGTAGGACAGCACAAAAGACCACACTTTACATATATCTAAAAAACAAAAACACCCAAAACGCAGATATACAGTCAATAAAAATGAATAAAAAGTTGTGAATTTAATATTTCTAAGAGTAATACTTGTAATAATGTATAAAAAGACAAATCATCGCTTAAGTAAGCGATCCAAAACGTTCCGATCATGCCAATAATAAAACATGCATAAATAAAGCTTTCGTACACTCAAACACATCTCTAACATTTTAGAAACAAAACAAAGTAAATAAAATAAAAGAAGAGATCAGCCTAAACCCTGAATGTTCTTCTCCGAGAAAAGAGTCAAAACATAGGCCTACTTGAAAACACGCAAACTCCTTAAAATCCACAATGATATTTAGATGCAGGCTGACAGAAACGGATAGCGACTCAGGAGATCATAAAAATATTAGATTCATCCAGAGTAAGGTGTTAGAGCAAGAGCGAATCTCTATTTTTACCCTTTTTCATTCGGCCTGCAATACACATCTTCCATCCACGCTGTAGAGGGTTAAAAGTTTAAACAGCACCATAGTTTTCCCCCTGGATTCCTTGTTATACAACTTACACCATCAAACACAAATCTGACCCATGAGTATGACACTGAATGACACGAAGATTAAATGTTCTTTATAGAGAAACATAATATACATGTACCAATTTATACCGATAGCACTTTATAATATGCTAATATTCAGCCGTTTTATATTCTTTGGCAGCCTCCGTGTAAAACCATATGACAAAAGGAGATAAAAGCCTAGATTTGAATGATTTACGTGCTTTCAATAATGGCTTGAGTCAAACTAGATACCTCATCCAGCTCGATCATTAGACGAACACTAACCATCATCATAAGATCTATACTCTCATGCAGCCCTTGTTGACTTATAGAAGTATTCAAAACTCAGGCTATGTTCACAATACTAGTACTATGCTCAGCTACTAATTCAGCAGGACATTATGTATGCAACAATGCATGAATGCATTTGCTAAAATATGCAGTATATGCAATTTTCAGGGTATTTAGTGTGTACCGCACAGTAAATAGTATACTAGTATTTAAAGGAATAGTTGAAAGTAATTTATTCATACTTAGACCACCCAGGATGTAGAGGAGTTTGTTTCTTCATCAGAACAGATTTGGAGAAATTTAGCATTACATCACAAGCTCACCAGTGGATCCTCTGCAGTGAATGTCTGAATGAGAGTCCAACAGCTGATGGGAAGCGTTAATATGGATTATGGACTCGTATTTTGACCAGAAGCAATGGTTTAAATATTTTGATGTATTTGTTTCTTACAAACACACAGCTTTTAATTTCACAAGATGTTAACTGATGGACTGGAGTGGTGTGGATTACTTGTGGATTATTGTGATGTTTTTATCAGCTGTTTGGACTCTCATTCT
The DNA here is from genome assembly GCF_001515625.1 of Sinocyclocheilus rhinocerous. Classification (NCBI taxonomy): domain Eukaryota; kingdom Metazoa; phylum Chordata; class Actinopteri; order Cypriniformes; family Cyprinidae; genus Sinocyclocheilus; species Sinocyclocheilus rhinocerous. The sequence goes on from NW_015624199.1 coordinate 497,994, forward strand.
GACGGCACCCATTCACTGCAGAGCATCCATTGCTGAGCAAGTGATGCAATGCTACATTTCTCCAAATCTGTCCCGATGAAGAAACAAACTCATCTACATCTTGGATGGCCTGAGGCTGAATAAATTTTGGGTGAATTATTCCTTTAATTCCGAATATAGCCTTATTTCTTTACTTTCTGTCATCATATCCAACCCAAAACCTTTGAACTTTTATCATACCACAATCATATTCACTTTATGAAAGTAGTTATTTTAGCCACAGACCTTTCAAGAACAGTTCAGTGTTCTTGAAAGATTATCATTGTTATGAAAAAAAAAACAGAATTATGATGGACAGACTGATATGTAGTATTCTGGCCAATTATATGACATAAAACTGAACATTACCCACAGTTCATGAACCTAAATATTCCATTATGCTTCGCTCGTGTACAGATTCTAGGGAAGAATGACTGTCGTGCAAATTTATGAAATTTAACTGGACAGATATTGGTGAATATCACTGCTGATCCAGAATCAGATGATTGGAAAAAGACTAAAGACAGTTATTCGGAGGAAAAAAAACTGTTCTTAGATCAGCAGAAAAAGCCAACAGCTATTAAAACCAGTCGGCTGCTTAAATGAACACTCCACTATTTTTGAAAATAGGCTCATTTTCCAACTCCCCTAGAGTTAAACAGTTGAGTTTTACCATTTTCTTATCCATTCAGCAAATCTCCGGGTCTGGCGGTAGCACTTTTAGCTTAGCTTAGCATAGATCATTGAATCTGATTAGACCGTTAGCATCTCGCTCAAAAATGACAAAAAGAGTTTCAACTTTTCATTTTCCGTCGGTCTTAGTACACGATGTAACTACAGAAGAGTCAAGTTTTAAATAGAAAAAATATAGAAACTCTTTGGTCATTTTTGAGCGAGATGCTAACGGTCTAATCAGATTCAATGATCTATGCTAAGCTACAGCTAAAAGTGCTACCGCCAGACCCAGAGATCGGTTTAATGGATTCGAAAATGGTAAAACTCAACTGTTTAACTCTAGGGGAGTTGGAAAATGAGCCTATTTTCAAAAATAGTGGAGTGTTCCTTTAAGAACAAATACCAAAAATGGATGTTACTTCAGCAACTTTACTTAAAATAAAAATATTTAATAGGCTATATAAAATAGCTTTGTAGTCGGTTGTGGTTCATAAAAATAGCTGTAATACTGCACCAAACCGTGTAATAATGTGTTGGGCCTGTAAGACCCTTTGAGAGGTTGTGGACAGGAACATTAGACTGTCCCAAGCGGCTGCTGAGATTGTTTGATTGTGTCCCGGATTAACTTTGCACTCTTGGATTTATTGTCTGATCTATGGGAAATGGATGACTCAATTTAGGTGTACTGAACAAAGTCAAGGTCCTTGGAAAATGAACTCTAGCATATTGATTCTGGGCCAGAAATGAATCCTGGGATAGCGAATCCTTGAGGGCTGTATGAGGTCGACTCTACGTTGAGTGATGGATTGTGGGACCTGTAGTACAGGTAGCTGGATTGTCGTTGGCATTTTCGAGCACTTAAAAGCTTTTCTTCTGCGGAGCACTGAGTTTTCTCATTCCTCTTATCCTGCCGAGGAGCTCGCGAACAAAGTCCTGGTGAAGAGAGAAAGGCAGAGAGAGAGTGAGGCAGATTGTATGTCGTAAAATTCTTCCATTCTCTTCTGCTCATTCACTGTGTGAGTGTAAAGCCTGTGGCTGTAGGTCAGCAACAACGCTGTAAGGTCATTGATTTGCAGACTATGTGGCTGGTTTTGACAGCGGTGAGCACACATACTCAAACGAGAGCACATGTTAGTGTTTAAGGGTCTGTGATTAGATTAGAGAGGATTGTAAATGTGTGTGTGTGTGTGTTTGCTTTTCATTTAACACAAGATAATGATGGATACACTGAGTGTGTTTGTATGTGTGCACTTAGATGTCTAAAGATGAAAATTACACTTGTTTTTTTGTTTTTTTTTTAAATCATTATCATTTTTTTTTAAATAAATGAATGTTTATTATTTTATTTTTAGATAATTGTATTATTAATATTGTATTAAATTGATCAAAAGTGACAGTAAAGACATTTATATTATATTTATTCATATTATATAATTAAATACTGATACATTGTTTTCAGCATTGATAATTAGAAATGCATATCAGCATATTAGAATGATTTCTGAAGGATCATGTGACACTGAAGACTGGAGTAATGAGGCTGAAAATTCAGCTTTGATTCACAGGAATCAATTACATTTTAAAATATATCCAAATATAAAACAGGTATTTTACATTTTTTATAATATTTCAAATTATTTCCATTTTTACTGTGTTTTTGATCAAATAAATACAGCCTCAGTGAACATAAGAGGCTTCTTTCAAAAATTCTTACAGCCCCCAAACTTTTGAACCATATAATAAAATTAAATAGTTGAAGAATTTTGTAAAAAAAATAAGTATAAATATAATGGTATTAAATAAAACATATTATAAATGTAAAATTAAATAAAAAATAAAAACAAAAGAAGTACTTCCAAATTTATATAATCAAGTAAACGTGTGTTTAAATTGGAGCAAAGGCATCTATATGTGTGTGTGGGTCAGTGGGTTATTGTGTCTGCTGTAGCTCTTATGCATTATGATTTTCATAGTGTTGTATGAATTCTTTGAACACACGTTTTCAGGTCAGTGCACTTATATGAAATCCACTAGCATGTCCTGAAGCAGTGCGTGTGTGTATGTGCATTTGTAGTAATCAAAATGCAACCTCATAAGTTACTGATATGAAACACTCATGCGGTGAGTCATGCGAGCCACACACACTGCTTGTGAACAGCAACCAAAATTTGACTAATTATATGTATTTATTTATATATTTGACTACTGTTTTGTCGCAGATACATATATGAAAATATAAGGCAGCGTAATGTGGCTATAAAGTTTTTTGCTTTGTGAGTGCATTCATGATGTCTTAAAAATATTCCTTAAAATATTGTCTATGTATGCAGTTCACTAGTTTTGGAACAGAGCTGTGTGTTAGTGGCCTATATTTTAAGTTATGACTTACATCAGTGGGCTTGTAGCAGTCTGACAGTGATTCCTGAGGGACAAAAACAGAGAGATATCAACCAACTGATACACACACACACACACACACACACACCAAAAACTTGTGAAGCTTCAGCATTTACAGACTTAAAATATACTAATACATACACAGTGTGAATTCTCAGCTAGGGAATTGCAATTGCGCACGGTCCTTGTTTTCATGCTTTATGTGTTTTTGCATAAATGTGCACCCTCATGGTGGCACTAAAGTTTCTTTTAAATATCTGTGATATTAAAGGGGTCATATGATGCGATTTCAAGTTTTCCTTTCTCTTTGGAGTGTTACAAGCTGATTGTGCATAGATAAGATCCCTGAAGTTGCAAAGACTAAAGTCTCAAAACCAAATAGATATTCTTTATCAAAGTTAAGACTCTGCCACGCCCCCCTAAAACGGCTCGTTCTAACACACCCCATGTACAGTATTTGAAAAATAATGTGTTTTTTTAACATTAAAGCATGTCAACATATTCTGTTACACCAAATACACAAAATAATGATCTTTAAAAAAGCATCATATGACCCCTTTAAACCAGATGTTATTATTCAGCTAGCTAGTTATAAACTTGCCGACTTTAACTTTTACTCAGCAAGATTCTCTTCATTCCAACTTAAACTAAATTAAATACTTTCAGTCTTTAAAGAAATAGTTCACCCAATGAAAATTAGCTGTAAATGTACTTGCCCTCAGGCCATCCCAGATATAAATGAGTGTGTTTCTTCAGCAAAATAGATTTGGAGAAATGTAGCATTACATCACTTGCTCACCAATGGATCCTCTGCAGTGAATGGGTGCCGTCAGAATGAGCGTCCAAACAGCTGATAAAAACATCACAGTAATCCACAGGTAATCCACATGACTCCAGTCCATCAATTAAATCTTGTTAACTTCAAACCATTGCTTTTGGCTAAAATACAAGTCATCTATCCGTAATATTGCTTTCTCCAGTGAAAAAGTAATCTCATCTGAATCAGGAGAGAAATATGCACAGATCAAGCACAGTTTATAAGTGAAAACAGTCCAAAATATTTTCTAAACAAATATGACGTTGAATTTTGATGTGAGAGGACAACAGGGGATGAACTTTTACACTGAGGGAAGTGTTATTATGGATTATGGACTCGTATTTTGGACAGAAGAAATGGTTTAACATTTGAACGGCTTAATGATGGATATGTTTATTACAAGCACACAGCTTTTCACTTCACAAGATGTTAATTGATGGACTGGAGTGGTGTGGATTACTTGTGGGTTATTGTGATGTTTTTATCAGCTGTTTGGACTCTCATTCTGACGGCACCCATTCACTGCAGAGGATCCACTGGTGAGCAAGTGATGTAATGCTACATTTCTCCAACTCTGTTCCCATGAAGAAACAAACTCATCTACCTGAGTGTGATGACATTGTTTCAGCATATTTTCATTTTTGGGTGAACTAATAAAAAAAGGCATTGTCTTACAAACACAAGCTCACACAGGACTTTACCTGTAGTTTTATGGCTCTCTCGTCTTCACTGTTCACCTCCAGGAGATTATCAATGTCTATCTCCACCTCTGGCATTTCCTCTTCCTGTAGAAGCAGAGATCAGGCAACATTAGTGGAAGTGAACACATCACACAATGCGAAATCACAAATGAGATTTCTTGTGTGCCTATTTTTATAATGAATTTTGCAGAAACATCTGAAACCACCAAAAATTAAAACGAAACCTCCAAGCAATTAATTTCCCCTCTGGGTCCTGTTCTTCATTGGAAAATAAATTCTAGCAGATTGGATGGATTTGGTCTAGATAAAATCAGCAGCCAAGGAATTCTGAATTATATGTTCATCAGGGACATTTAGGAAGCTGTCTAGAGAACATCAGGAAACAGTCTGAAGGGTACATAACCAGAACACCAGAACGTGCCAGTGTGATGACAGACAGAGCCACACAGACAGGATGAGATGAGCTCTATAAATACACTCGCCTCTGAGAGGGAAGTATTTTCCATGTAGCAATCGTTTTGGCTTGTTTGGCGAATGAGAGAGGTGGAATAATACACATCATCCATAATCATTATGAAACAACATTTGTCATTTCTGTCTGTGTGAGTGCCAGGGATTGTGAGTTTTTCAGCTAATTCTGATCCAAGGACAAATCTAGGATTCGCTGTCCAGATTTACCCCACATTATGTCTGATTTTTGGAAGTGTTTTCATAGTACAATGGCACTGATTTATAAAAAAAGTAAATAAATATACATACAACATTTTTAATCACAAAAAGGATTACACCAATGCATTATACACACACACATATATATATATATATATATATATATATATATATATATATACAGTATATATACACAAAATTTTATTATTTCATTCTTTTCACACTTAAAACTTTACAACAATGCATTATTTTTGCATTCTTTATATTTCTAAATTTTATACAAATTTTATATATCAATTACACACACACAAACACGCGTTTTTTTTATTTTTATTTATTTATTAATACTTAACATTTATTTTTAACATTTCATTCTGTTTATATATTTTTTTCTAAAATTATCTCAAAGGCAGATTCAGGGTTATATTTAACCCAGCATCTAAAAAATGCTGGGTTAAATATAACCCAGTGCTGGGTAAAATATGGACAAACCCAGCAAATTGGGTTGTTTGGACCCAGCAGTTGGGTTAAATGTTTAAATGTTTAACCCAACCTTCTGGGTAGTAACCCAACCGCTGGGTCAAAACAACCCAGTTTGCTGGGTTTGTCCATATTTTACCCAGCACTGGGTTGTATTTAAGCCAGCATTTTTTTTTTTGAGTGTAACTGTCCTAAAAGTGAACGTCATCCATCTAAACAACTGTGCAACCCATGACAGCTTCTCATGGTCCACGGTTAACAGTTCAGCTGAAAAAATGCAGCAAGATTTCTAGTTCTGCCCCCCAGATATACCAGTTACCAATCACTGTCTCAAGCTGCACTGATGTTGTGTTTACTAGCAACTCAAATGAGCATCAGTTTAACAAACACTGCTTCCTTTCAGAGAGAATACAGAAAGAAGGAGAATGAAAGAAAAGGAGAGATTTAACAAGAAGCAGGTCAAAATGATCTGCAGAGTTAATAAGGATGAGTCTATCTGTGTGTGTGGGTTAAGAAAGCATGGGTGGTTAAGAAGAAAATTCACACTATGGTTCATACGGTGAGGGAAAACTGACAATGATGGATCTAGAACTGTTTGTATACCTTTAAAAGAGTAATTTCATCAAAAATATGAGTAATTTCACATGAGTTTCCTCATGCCTCAAAATTCTCATCAACTTCTGCATAGACCATATAATCTGAGCTGTGTGATCCAGACAGAGGTGGATATTGTGAATTCATGTAAATCTGTTCAGAATGATTCTGACACACTTTTTCACTTAAGACAAACACAAATGGATACACATCAATGTATATTAACACTATAAATCTGCAAAAGTAGACACACTCACATATGCACTTTCAGTGAAGACTTTGACAAATCAGCCTTTTAGTACACCAGCATGGTTTCTTTAACCTTGTTAGAGCTGTTTGTTAAAATAATGATCCAATCAGTCGCCTGCATGCTGTCAGATTGGTTCATACATCATTTACACATTCATCTAGAAGAACTAATATTTTAGACTTTTTGTCTGTGTGTGTGTTCTCTCTTTGAAAGGGAAAATAGCAAAGAAGACAATACCAGCCACAAAGACTCAAGCAGATAAAGCTGAACCATCAGCAGATCAGTCAAGCCAACCGCCAAAACATGACCAATTAATTACAGACTGATCCGATATCAGTCAAGATAAGCTGACACAGAGGCCATTAGCATTCTCGAACAATCATTTCATTAGTTACATTCACACTGATGCAGATCACCAAGTCTGTAAGAAACCACCTAGCAACCACCCAGACACCTTAGCAACCACATAGCAACATGCTAAAAAGCACCCAGAACAACTTAGCAACACCTCTGCATTGCTGTGGCTAATTTTGCACATACAAGCACTACTGATATTTTCTTCCAAATTAATTGATTAATTAATAATTTATTAAAAACTATTTTATAGGGAAGGAACATTATATATAGTTTTATTAATATATGACAATATAATAATAAGTAACATTTTATTAATATAGATTATGAAATAATTTTTCAATATATTTCAATATATATTTTATATCATTTTTATTCATTTATTAATATATGTTGAATTCATATTTTTATATATTAATATTTATATATATTTTTATAAACAAATATTAATTTTGTGTGTGTGTTGAATTATTTATTGAAATACACATTTGTTTATTATATCTATATAATATTTTTTATAAATATATGTATACTGTCACAATTCACTCGGGGAGCAAGGAACGAGGAAACGAGGAGTACTTGAATAACACAGTCTTTAATAAACCACAGGAAAACCGAGAACAAGGAAGACATTCAACAAGTAGACCCGACAAACACTAACTGAATGGACTGGGGCTTTTAAACACAGGATAACGAGGGACTAAGGAGACACACCTGGAATCAAATTAGCAAATCAACATGAGGGAAGAAACTGGGTCACAGGGAGCAAAACACACACAGAATAGTCCATAATCCTGACATATACATTGAATTATTTAGTTAATTATTTATTATATAATTATTATTTGTTAATATAAATTATACAGCATATACAGCATACACACAGCATATATTAATAAAAAAAATTATTATTATTATAGTATGAATAATTATTTATTGAAATACTATGAGAGAGACTGAATATATATACTTTATAATATTTAATCTACTACTTCATATTTAATTTAATTAAATATTAATTTAATTTATTAAACATTTATTTATTACTTATTAAAAATTGTTATTTATCATTTTGCTATTGCAGCGGTTTTATAAAGGCTTCTTGTCATTCTTATAATTGCTTCATTTGAACAATCATTAATGCCCACTATAGCATCCTAAATCATTTTTATCAATTTTAGCAAATCATTTTTCATTCCCGCTGCTTGCATTTAATGTCTGTCTGTTGTGAATGAAAAGCCCTGCAGGTGGATTGTGGGTAGTGAATGTGTGTGCTGTCAGGCCAGAGAGTTGAATGAGCTCTTCCAGTCTGCACTTGACCTGTTTGTCGACTGGTGTCTCATCTGCAAACACAGAGCAGAGGGAAGCCGTCTCTCTCTCTCTCTCTCTCTCTCTCTCTCTCTCTCCAGACAGGTCAGATCACTGAGTATTTGTATCAGAATAGCAAACAGGCATTGGTGTGATAAAGGTCTTGCAGGAGAGTGCAAAATGTACACAGAAATGCCGACAGCTATGCTGAGAATTCACACACACGCTCCCACACACGTAACACGATTTGAATCCCAACATAAACAAGCAGACTGTGCTGTACCGTGCACATATGTGCTCATGAAATACTATACGCATGCATATTCTGCGTGTCACGGATGATTTATGATCAGGGTCATTTTGTCAGCAGAATCAAAATGATAAATTTGGTCTCTACAAGGCAGGGGTGACATGAACCCATTTTTTGAGGGGCATCAGATGTATTTGTGGCTTTAGTGCCTGTGGCAAGATAAGACAAAAAATAAAATAATAATAAAAAAAAAACATGGCATAAGCCATTATACAAATAAAATATGTTGAACGGGCACGGGTTCAAATTTCAACCTAATATATAGTCTTAATAAACCAAATAAAATGTTTTTTTTTTTTAAAGAAGTCTCTTATGCTCACCAAGGCTGCATTTATTTGATTTAAAGTACAGTAAAAACAGTAATATTATGAAAGATTGTTCAAATTTAAGAACAGTTTTCTATTTAAATATTTTTTTTAATGTGATTTATTCCTGTGATGCAAAGCTGATTTTTTTCAGAAAAATCATTCTATAAATCATTCTAATATGCTGATTTACTGCTCAATAATCATTTCTTATTATTATTGAAAACAGTTGTGCTGCTTCATATTCCTGTGGAAACTTTGAAACTAAGTCATTTTTTAAAGAAATTAATTATCAAAAGTGACAGTAAAGACATTTTAAATGTCACAAAAGATTTGTTTCAAATAAATGCTGTTCTTGTGAACTTTTTATTCTGGAAAAAAAATGTCATGGTTTCCACAAAAATATTTCAATGAAACAGTTTCAACACTAATAATAATAAAAGCCATTTTTAATAATTCAGCACCAATAATAATTAATAATAACTGACCAAATCAGCTATTAGACTGATTTCTGAAGGATCATGTGACTCTGAAGACTGGAGTAATTTTTACAGTAATTGTGCTTCTTAATGATCAACGATAATAATCTTTTCAAATTTGCAAAAATTTAATTTCAAAATGAAATTGGTTCAAAAAGCCATGACTCTAATACAAAACATGCTTCATCAATACAAACAGTCAAAGTGGAATGAAAAGCAGCGCCCGTGATATCAGACAGACAGACCCTGAAGCACTCAACATCAAAGACGAACCCCTTCCACCCTCGCTGAAGAGGAAAACAGTGGAGAGGGGGGTTGTGGGTATCTTTTGCAAACAGGGGCATGTTAGCAGAACCCCACTGGGCTGAATGTAGAGGACACATCTCACTGCTTCTTTTGCTGTTGCGTCAGAATGCAGGGTGTGTTTTGCAGCCATTTTCAGGAAACAATTTGTTTGCCGTCTGTGGCTCAGTACAACTAATTAACGGGATGCTGAATTTAGTCACTTTATTTGATGGATTACACTATTTAGTGCACAATGTCAAATATTTTTTTTCAAATAATACATTATTATTCATTTATTTTATTAATTTATCATGTCCCTCATCACAATTACATTTTAATGGGTTATATATGGGGGAAAAAATCTAATTCTACAATATTATTATAATTTTATTAATATTTTTAATTAGTTTTCATTTCCTGTTCTCATTTTAATTTTGATTAGTTTTAGTCGTTTTGTCATTTGTTTATTTATGTATATATTTATTAATATTTTTAATGTCTTAATTTTCTATTTTTGTCATTTTCATTTTAAAGTTTTAGTAATTTAGTTGTGTTTCAATCTGTCTATATAGATTTTAGTAATATTTTTTATTAGTTTTAATTTTAATTTTAGTTAATTTAATTGCTTTTTTTATCTATATTTTTTATGAATTTTTTATTTCAGTTTTAACTTTAGTTATTTTAGTTCATTCATTTTAACTAACTAGATTAAATAAAATAAGTTTAAGATTTTTTTTATATAAAAATTTTATTTTTTTGTATATTTAAAAAAAATATCGTTTTAGTTGTAGTTAAAGGGATAGTTCACTCAAAAATGAAAATTCTGTCATTAATTACTCACCCTCACGTCGTTCCAAACCCGTAAGATATTTTTGATGGAATCTGAGAGCTCTCAAACCCTCTATAGACAGCAACGCAACTGAAATGTTCCCAGACAGAAACGTAGCAAGGAGATCGGTAAAACAGTCCATGTGACATCAGTGGCTCAACTTCAGTTTTGCGAAGCTACGGGAATACTTTTTGAGCGCAAAGAAAACAAAAATAAAATTTTTTTCAACAATTCTTCTCCCCCGAGTTACGTCTTCCGCCATTTTAGAGAGTATCACAATGCATACGCACACTTTCCCCTAAGTGTAAACAACGCTGATTACTTTCATGCGCACGCTTTCTCCTCCGAATGTAAACAACACTAATTACATCGATTACGCTCTTGGGTCCTCTCCAAAATGGCGGAAGACGTAACTCGGGGGAGAAGAATTGTTGAAAAAATTTTTATTTTTGTTTTCTTTATACTCAAAAATTATATATTATGAAATAATTAGCACGTTGCATCTACTTGCAACCACATTTTGGGAGTAAGTTTAAAGGGGTCATATGACGTTGCTAAAAAGAACATTATTTGGTCCATAAAAATGGAAAATGCATGTTTATTGACTGCAAATCGGAATATTTAGGATTAGTGTTTAGTACAGCAGTGTTACTGAATTAGCTTTCACATCCTATCACAGCACTATTCATCCATGATCACACAGCACGCATGGAAACTGCTGCACGCTGCCCAAAATAGACAGAATCCTCAGCAGAAAACAGCTTGGGCAGCAGTTTGTGACCGTCATTGGTGTGAGGACTCCATCATTAGCTCGCACGTAACCACCTCATATGCACGTTCAATACGCTAAGAAACTAAAGATTTACTTGTTTTACTAAGACAAAGGACATCAGAGCTCTGGCACACATATACATGCAAATCTCAACAAGAAGCAGCCTACATTTATTCTTCGTAAGCCTTGTAAGCAGCTGAAAAAGCAGAGATCATGCTGTGAAAATGGACACACACACACACACATCTTAGTGTTTCTCAGAGGATTGTTAGTGTGTGCATGAGAGGACATGCTGTTTAACTCAAGGCAGAAATTGATTAAATTCCCAGTCCACTATCTCTGTATAGGCTACTTTTATATTAAATTGCCTGTTTTTCCTTTGTTTTATCGTCCGCTAAACAAATTCTATTCTAATTCGATGAAATTCGTCCATTCTCTGCCTTTCCATTACTTTCCTCTCATCTTCTGTTCTAATTTCTGCTCTAATTCCTTTCCCCAATCCTCGTCTCTCCCAGAAGCCACGGAAATTAACCTCTTTATATCCTGATAACGTTGCACCATATTTTTCTCGCTTTCGCTCTGTTGGATACACTTTCTGGATATATGACAGCCAAATTCATCTAATCCATGCTGTGCTGTCACTCATTCTGATCGACTGATGTCAAAGCTCAGCTCTGTGATGTCAAGAGATGTTATAAAGCGAGCCAGTTTAAGGCCATCACAGGCTCAAATGATTGGCCAATGCATTGCATGCGCTGTAAATACTTAATATTTGTACTCAAGGGGACGATAGAGCAACCTTCAAATGGTTGCACAATTAAACCAAATTTTATCGTTCAGGTTTTCATTCTTATATTTTCTGTTTTCATTTTAATGTTAGTTAATATTTTACTAATTTTGTTGTGTGTTCTTGTCATTTTTATTAGTGTTTGTTTGTTTGTTTTTTGAACATCGATAGAGTTTTATTAATATTTTGAAATAGTTTTCATTTTTGTATTTTCTGTTTTCATTTTGATTTTAGTTAAAGTTTTAGTACTTTTGTGTGTTCTTGTCATTTTTATTGGTATTTGCTTTTTAAGTGTCTATATTATTAAATGTCTATATTAATAACTTTTTTTTTCCAGTTTTAATTTGAGTTATTTTAGTCATTTTAAACAATACAATGTCATGGGTTTTCAATTTTTTTCCATTATAGTGTCATTTTAATTTACAGTATTTATAGTGTAATTTTTATTAAAAGTATTATAAAACTGAGTCATAATATCTAAATAGAATATTTATTTAAATTGCCTAGAATTTTATTATTAAGTATTGAAGTCAGAGTTGAAATAATAAGTAACTAACTCTTTTTTTTTTTTACTTGAAATAAACATTTAATGAAATAAATTCAACTTATTTTATTTTAGCTTGTTGCAAAGGCAACTCATTTTTGCTTAGTTTAACTTGAAGTAGGCTACTAAAACTAAATCAACTAAAAACTCATCTAAAACCAAATTGACATCTGGGAATGCAACAATGCATACAACCAAGCCTGCATTTCTAGAAGCATTTGCACAGCTTTTGGAAAGCATATGCATTCATGTACTAGAGATTAAGTTTCGGGCCTCAGGGTTTAGTTAGAAAGAGTTAAATTCTGTCAAACTTCTCTAGGGACAGAAAACCTTCACTGTCAGCAAGTAATCCCATGCTGACCTACTCTTCATTAAGTAGATCTGCCTAAGTTCTCAACACCTTACACTAACCCTACCGGCCATACCCTCTTAAGACCCGAGAAAAGATTTTTAGGAAAAAAATAGTTTTTTAATGTCTTTACATTGGGAGATGTTGATTTATGACAGACAGTTTACAAATTAGACAGATTTAAATGATAATTACAAAATATGATCATATTTCCATAAGAGTGTCAAAAAAAATGTAAAAAATGATATTTCATTCATAAGCTGCTATGCTATGTCCTCGGTAGAGGACATCGGGACTCAATTTAAAAAAAAAATAAAAAGACATGAATGAACATGCATAGGCAAAAACAATAGATTTTTTAAATCACCAATACATTTTTAGTTTTCAGGATTTTTTTTTTTAACCAAACTTTGTATAAAGATGATTCTCAACTATGTTATAACAGAATGATTAGCTCTGAAAAAGCCCTGAATGTGCTCTGTACAGGACATCCAGACTTAAAACTGTGGCATGTATAGTCTCAGAGAAATACACCAAAATATAATGTCCTCATATGAGGTCACAGGGTCTCAGGAGGATACTGCACAATGGGGATGCTGTTAGTGAGCTGCACGCAAATCCCATCAGCAACTGTCTGTTTACATGCTAACCTGCTAAACACTTTCCCTTAACTCATGTAACAGTGTGAGAGACATATTTAAGTAATATCGAACAAACAACATTCAACGTGTGAATATGAACAAGGTTTTGATCATTTTTGCTCAGCCAATGAAAAGAAATGCTAATGAGATTGCAAAATTTCAGCTGCTGAACTGGATGCTTCAACTGTGATAATAATGAATGTTTCTGAGCAGCAAATCAGCATATTAGAATGATTTCTGAAGGATCACGTGACACTGAAGACTGGAGTAATGATGCTGAAAATTCAGCTTTGCATCACAGGAATAAATTACATTTGAACATATATTACAACAGAAAACAGTTATTTTAAATTGTAATAATATTTCACAATATTACTGTTTTTACTGTATTTTTTGATCAAATTAATGCAGCCTTGGTGAGGATAAGAAACTTCTTTGAAAAACATTAAAAAGTGCAGCCATATTCCAATTCAGAATCCTGTTGTTTACATGATTGTAACCTGCTGTTAATGGGCACCCAGACATTGAGCTGTGAATGGTTATTGACTATGTGTGACTTCCTCTTCTTGTTTCTATAGTAAATGTGACGGGTCATTAAAATACACCTGAGTAAACACCTTTTCATGAGCTCACATGTTTAATCTGATTGAGCTTGTAAACAGCATCCTATTTAATGTTTTGATTATCACCACAAATAAAAAGCATTTCATTTGCCACATATGCTATGTATTATATCAAAACAATATAACATAACATAACATAATAATTTGTCATAACATACAAATAACATAGCAGGAAAAAAGTGAATATAAGATGCACACGCCAATGCATAACATCCTGAGGATGCAACCGTGGAGACCAACAACATCCTCCTCTAACATGCTCTATTTTCAACATATGATTGCCAGGGAACTTTTGCCATCAGAAATCCAACTAAACACCCAGAAGATGCTGCTGGGATTGTGTGTAAAGTCCAGTGAGACCATGTTAAAGGTTAATTTACCATATGCTCATGTCTGCTTAGACTGAAGAAGAACAATATGGCATTCATTAACCTTACAATCACTACCCTAAAACATCCTATTCTCAGACTTAATGCATTTCATGAAATAAAACATATGTGACCCTGTAGCACAAAACCTTAAGTCTTAAGCCGCTTGGGTATATTTGTAGCAATAGCCAAAAATACATTGCATGCGTCAAAATTATAGATTTTTCTTTTATGCCAAAAATCATTAGGACATTAAGTAAAGATCATGTTACATGAAGATATTTAGTAAATTTTCTACCGTAAATATATCAAAACTTACTTTTTAATTAGTAATATGCATTGCTAAGAACTTAAGTTAGATAACTTTAAAGGTGATTTTCTCAATATTTAGATTTTTTTGCATCCTCAGATTCCAGATTTTCAAACAGTTGTATCTCGGCCAAATATTGTCCTATCCTAACAAACCATACATCAAAAGCTTATTTATTCAGCTTTCAGATGATGTATAAATCTCAATTTCGGGAAATGTACCCTTATGACTGGTTTTGTGGTCCAGGGTCACATATACTAAACCTAATAAACACAGAAATTTACCTATTTATAAAAAAGAAAAAAAAATCACTACTATGATAAGTATTTGCAATTGTTTTTGTATCTGACAGTATTCTCCCATATTGAGAAAAACACAATTTTTGTAATAAAATGGAAGATAGACAGGTTAATATCTCTGAACAAGTTAAACAGATCAATTATTTAATTAGAATTATTAAAATGGAATTATTACATAATAATTTTATAAAGAATATGCATATTATAAATCTATACTGTTTTTAAAAGATAGATTCACACAATAGGTCCAAAATGTCAATTATTATCAAATACAGTAAAAAAGTACTTGCCTGTACTATACAAGGCTTTGAGTACAATTCAAATGAAAATGAATAGAATTATATTATTCATTATATAATATAAATTTGCTATTTAATAATAATAATTATTTATATTGTTTGATTCAAAACAAAATTGAATCAGAATTACAACAAAATATTTTATTTTATTTTTATTTACAACAAAATATTTTTAGGAATATTAATTTGACAAAGTTTTAATAAAAATACATCTATATAAAACAATATATCCTCAATAACCTAAAATAATTCAATAAAATTATATGATCAATAATTAGCTTAATTAAATCACAGAGCTCTTTTATGGATTGCTGGTTTGGGTTCAGTCTTACACAGCCTTAATTTTTATAAATACATTTTTATATTCATTTATTAAGAAAATATAGGCTATATTTATATTATATATATTTATAAAAATATATATTACTATACATTATACATATTTATGAAGAATAAGACAGGTTTGTTCCCTGTTTTGTTCCAGGACTCAGGAATTTGTGCTCATTTAAATATCAATTTCCTGATTTTTACTCAGACTTTGGAAAGCCCACAGAATCCTTTTAACCAGGTCAACATTATTCTGCCTCACAAGTCAAACTAGCCGTTTCTCTCTTTCTTGTCTCTCTGGGGCCAACACAGCACCAGCAGAAAAAAAGCAAGCTGCTGCAGAACAGAAACACTGAGAGATACAGATAGAGAAAGAACAAAAGAGACCAGCACACTGTACAGAGCAATAAGACAGCAGAATGACGTTTGGTCGTCTTCAAATGAGGACTGATGCCAAAGGATGCCACATTTTAAAGATGCCTACTATAGTTGTAGTGTCATGCATTACATCGCAGGCAAATGTAGGTCACACAAAGAAGACCACAATTCATCAACCTATAAACCCGAGGGAATGGTGTAGCTTTGAGGTTAAAAATCTGGGGTTGAGACCTTTAGAACCCCACATGATTTATATACTACTGCATCACCATTATGCCCTTGGTCAAGACACTTAACCTCAAGCTACTCCAAAAATACAGTGAAAAATGAACTGCAAATAAAGCTGAAAACAACCGTTTATTTTGCCTGGCTGATAAGTGGCATGCCGGCAGATGTTATGCATCTATACTGTTGTTTCTAAAAGATAGCATTCATAAAAAAAAACTCTGAATGTAAATTATTAAATACAAAATATAGTACTTGTCTGTACTGTATGATGCCTTGCATAAATGATAATTAAACGAAAACAATTATATTATTCATTATATCAATTTGTTTTTACAACAAAATTATTTTTTGTTTTAGAAATTATTTTATCTGACAAAAAATCTCAAATAAAAATATTAAAATTATATCCACAATAAACAAAAATAACAAATAATTAAATAAAAAAATAATGATCAATAATTATCTAAATTGAAGTAGAGCTCTTTTATGGAGTTATTGTTCGGGTCCAGTCTTACCTCGCAGTCGTAAAGTTCGCTCAGCTGTTCAATGATCCATTCCTCCAGTATGAGTCTCTTCCGCAGCTCTTTTCTGTCGTACTTCACCGTCACTTTGCCCTGCTTTTTCTGCACCGGGTCATCCCGCGGCATCGGTCCGGAACCGGCGCAGCCCACGCCGGGCTGAAAGAACACCCTGCTCGCGGCCGGGGGCAGCTGTGCGGTGGTCTCGGCGCTGGCGGTGGACATTGCGGCGGTGATGGCGGCGGTGATGACGGTGGTGGTGTCTGAGGGGTGTATGCAGGGACACAGTTTCTCACACCTGCTATTTAAAGCGCAGCGCGAGCATTTAAAGGACGCCCGGCGCGTGGGAGGGGAATGTCAAGCCCGTTAACGCTGTGAGTGCCAGAACGCGCACAGTATTGGTGAAACATGAAATCCGTCTGCGCTCATTGGACACAACAGAGATCCTGAACAAGCTGTGCCAGTACCATGGTACAGTATGAGATGATAATATCAAGACATTTTGACATTGTACCATGTACCATGGTAACCTATCTATCTATCTATCTATCTATCTATCTGTCTGTCTGTCTGTCTGTCTGTCTGTCTGTCTATCTGATCCCTACCTCCATCTTCCTCAGATTACATCAATGAATCAGTCAATCAGTCTGTCTGTCTGTCTGTCTGACTGTATATCTATCTATAACAACATAGAATGCAATACAAAATCAAATGCAGTAAACATTTCAATAAAATACAGTACAATACAATTTTCAGTACACAGAGTTTAATGTTTTGTATGTACTGTATTTACTATCATTCTTTAAAAGAAATTTGACATTGATTTGATATTTTGCTTTATAATGATATATAATTGATTTATGGAGGCAACTATACTTCTATGCAATACTGTCCAATACAATATGCAATACAAAATATGATAAGGCACAACACACATGCAGGTGGTGTATATAAACAAAGAAAACAGGTAAATCTTATGACATGCATGATCTTCAAGATAAACATGTCCTGGTTTACAAATCAAATGCATATTATGCCCTAACTGAGAGAAAAAAATTATCTGTGTTATGTGTATTATGTCGATGCAGATATGTGCTTGTATGTTAAAGGGGAGCTGAGGTCGGAGCTTCAGTGGGATAGAGGTCAGTGAGGAGAGAAAGTGTTCAGGGCTTATGTAACGTAATGAAACTCCCACTAATGAGATGGCCCAGTCCCAAAACACCAGTGCTGCTCTAGAAAGAGAACAAGAGAGACTGAGGGAGAGAGATTTAGTTCCTTCATGTTCTCATTTATCTACTTTATGATGCTTCTTAATAACCATGTGGGATGCATGATGTATGTGAGCAGCCAGGATGATGGATTGGTAGACAAAAAGCATGGGGTGCGTGTATGTGCGTGTATGTGGATTAGAGGTTATGTGGGGATATTCAATATTAAACCATCCAATCCAAAAATACACTGCTTATTGTTCTGTTTTTGTACATTCTGCGTTAAGCTGAACCAAACAATTCTCAGAAGTATTTTTTTCTGATATTTTATCCATTTGTTTGTATGTAAAAGAGAGTGATGTCAAATGACGCCACTCCCAAAAATAACAACTGGCTTAGCACACAAGTCACACACACACACACACACACACACACACACACACACATGTCTGGTTTGCTATCCTTGTGGGGACTCTCCATAGGCGTAATGGTTTTTCTACTGTACAGACCGTATATTCTATTGCCCTACACCAACCCTACCCCAAAACCTACCCCTCACAGGAAACTTTCTGCATTTTTAGATTTTCAAAAAACTGAATTCTGTGTGATTTATAAGCTTTTGTACCCGTGGGGACCACAATTTAGGGCCCCACCGTGACACGAGTCCCCATGAGTCTGTGTGTATTCAGGTTTAAGTCCCCACCAGAATAGAAAAAC